>NW_027614087.1:0-30099 GCF_965212315.1 Lampetra planeri
TTGACTTTTTGGTCAAATTTTTCATGTCCGCGGCTGTCGAGCGAATTAAAAAACAAACATCTCAGCCAAATGAGTTCCTTGACTTTTTGGTCAAATTTCTACGCGCCACAGGTGTCGGCGTCCGACTGGCATCAACTGACGCAAATTTGAGCCAATTTGGATTCCTTGACTTTTTGGTCAAATTTTTCATGTCCGCGGCTGTCGAGCGAATTAAAAAACAAACATCTCAGCCAAATGAGTTCCTTGACTTTTTGGTCAAATTTCTAACCCCCATGGGTTGTCGGCGTCCGACTGGCATCAACTGACGCAAATTTGAGCCAATTTGGATTCCTTGACTTTTTGGTCAAATTTTTCATGTCCGCGGCTGTCGAGCGAATTAAAAAACAAACATCTCAGCCAAATGAGTTCCTTGACTTTTTGGTCAAATTTCTAAGTGCCACAGGTGTCGGCGTCCGACTGGCATCAACTGACGCAAATTTGAGCCAATTTGGATTCCTTGACTTTTTGGTCAAATTTTTCAGGTCCGCGGCTGTCGAGCGAATTAAAAAACAAACATCTCAGCCAAATGAGTTCCTTGACTTTTTGGTCAAATTTCTAACCCCCACGGGTGTCGGCGTCCGACTGGCATCAACTGACGCAAATTTGAGCCAATTTGGATTCCTTGACTTTTTGGTCAAATTTTTCATGTCCGCGGCTGTCGAGCGAATTAAAAAACAAACATCTCAGCCAAATGAGTTCCTTGACTTTTTGGTCAAATTTCTAAGTGCCACAGGTGTCGGCGTCCGACTGGCATCAACTGACGCAAATTTGAGCCAATTTGGATTCCTTGACTTTTTGGTCAAATTTTTCAGGTCCGCGGCTGTCGAGCGAATTAAAAAACAAACATCTCAGCCAAATGAGTTCCTTGACTTTTTGGTCAAATTTCTAACCCCCATGGGTGTCGGCGTCCGACTGGCATCAACTGACGCAAATTTGAGCCAATTTGGATTCCTTGACTTTTTGGTCAAATTTTTCATGTCCGCGGCTGTCGAACGAATTAAAAACCAAACATCTCAGCCAAATGAGTTCCTTGACTTTTTGGTCAAATTTCTAAGTGCCACAGGTGTCGGCGTCTGACTGGCATCAACTGACGCAAATTTGAGCCAATTTGGATTCCTTGACTTTTTGGTCAAATTTTTCAAGTCCGCGGCTGTCGAGGCGAATTAAAAAACAAACATCTCAGCCAAATGAGTTCCTTGACTTTTTGGTCAAATTTCTAACCCCCATGGGTGTCGGCGTCCGACTGGCATCAACTGACGCAAATTTGAGCCAATTTGGATTCCTTGACTTTTTGGTCAAATTTTTCATGTCCGCGGCTGTCGAGCGAATTAAAAAACAAACATCTCAGCCAAATGAGTTCCTTGACTTTTTGGTCAAATTTCTAAGTGCCACAGGTGTCGGCGTCTGACTGGCATCAACTGTCGCAAATTTGAGCCAATTTGGATTCCTTGACTTTTTGGTCAAATTTTTCAGGTCCGCGGCTGTCGAGCGAATTAAAAAACAAACATCTCAGCCAAATTAGTTCCTTGAATTTTTGGTCAAATTTCTAAGTGCCACAGGTGTCGGCGTCCGACTGGCATCAACTGACGCAAATTTGAGCCAATTTGGATTCCTTGACTTTTTGGTCAAATTTTTCATGTCCGCGGCTGTCGAACGAATTAAAAACCAAACATCTCAGCCAAATGAGTTCCTTGACTTTTTGGTCAAATTTCTAAGTGCCACAGGTGTCGGCGTCTGACTGGCATCAACTGACGCAAATTTGAGCCAATTTGGATTCCTTGACTTTTTGGTCAAATTTTTCAGGTCCGCGGCTGTCGAGCGAATTAAAAAACAAACATCTGAGCCAAATTAGTTCCTTGACTTTTTGGTCAAATTTCTAAGTGCCACAGGTGTCGGCGTCCGACTGGCATCAACTGACGCAAATTTGAGCCAATTTGGATTCCTTGACTTTTTGGTCAAATTTTTCAAGTCCGCGGCTGTCGAGCGAATTAAAAAAACAAACATCTCAGCCAAATGAGTTCCTTGACTTTTTGGTCAAATTTCTAAGTGCCACAGGTGTCGTCGTCCGACTGGCATCAACTGACGCAAATTTGAGCCAATTTTGATTCCTTGAATTTTTGGTCAAATTTTTCATGTCCGCGGCTGTCGAGCGAATTAAAAAACAAACATCTTAGCCAAATTAGTTCCTTGAATTTTTGGTCAAATATCTAAGTGCCACGAGTGTCAGCGTCCGACTGGCATCAACTGACGCAAATTTGAGCCAATTTGGATTCCTTGACTTTTTTGTCAAATTTTTCATGTCCGCGGCTGTCGAACAAATTAAAAAACAAACATCTCTGCCAAATTAGTTCCTTGAATTTTTGGTCAAATTTCTAAGTGCCACAGGTGTCGGCGTCCGACTGGCATCAACTGACGCAAATTTGAGCCAATTTTGATTCCTTGAATTTTTGGTCAAATTTTTCATGTCCGTGGCTGTCGAGCGAATTAAAAAACAAACATCTTAGCCAAATTAGTTCCTTGACTTTTTGGTCAAATTTCTAAGTGCCACAGGTGTCGGCGTCCAACTGGCATCAACTGACGCAAATTTGAGCCAATTTGGATTCCTTGACTTTTTGGTCAAATTTTTCAGGTCCGCGGCTGTCGAGCGAATTAAAAACCAAACATCTCAGCCAAATTAGTTCCTTGACTTTTTGGTCAAATTTCTAACCCCCACGGGTGTCGGCGTCCGACTGACATCAACTGACGCAAATTTGAGCCAATTTGGATTCCTTGACTTTTTGGTCAAATTTTTCAGGTCCGCGGCTGTCGAGCGAATTAAAAACCAAACATCTCTGCCAAATTAGTTCCTTGAATTTTTGGTCAAATTTCTAAGTGCCACGAGTGTCAGCGTCCGACTGGCATCAACTGACGCAAATTTGAGCCAATTTGGATTCCTTGAATTTTTGGTCAAATTTTTCAGGTCCGCGGCTGTCGAGCGAATTAAAAAAACAAACATCTCAGCCAAATGAGTTACTTGACTTTTTGGTCAAATTTCTAAGTGCCACAGGTGTCGGCGTCCGACTGGCATCAACTGACTCAAATTTGAGCCAATTTGGATTCCGTGACTTTTTGGTCAAATTTTTTCATGTCCGCGGGCTGTCGAGCGAATTAAAAAACAAACATCTCTGCCAAATTAGTTCCTTGAATTTTTGGTCAAATATCTAAGTGCCACGGGGGTGTCGGCGTCCGACTGGCATTAACTGACGCAAATTTGAGCCAATTTGGATTCCTTGACTTTTTGGTCAAATTTTTCATGTCCGCGGCTGTCGAGCGAATTAAAAAACAAACATGTCAGCCAAATGAGTTCCTTGACTTTTTGGTCAAATTTCTAAGTGCCACAGGTGTCGGCGTCCAACTGGCATCAACTGATGCAAATTTGAGCCAATTTGGATTCCTTGACTTTTTGGTCAAATTTTTCATGTCCGCGGCTGTCGAGCGAATTAAAAAACAAACATGTCAGCCAAATGAGTTCCTTGACTTTTTGGTCAAATTTCTAAGTGCCACAGGTGTCGGCGTCAAACTGGCATCAACTGATGCAAATTTGAGCCAATTTGGATTCCTTGACTTTTTGGTCAAATTTTTCAGGTCCGCGGCTGTCGAGCGAATTAAAAAACAAACATCTCTGCCAAATTAGTTCCTTGAATTTTTGGTCAAATATCTAAGTGCCACGGGGTGTCGGCGTCCGACTGGCATCAACTGACGCAAATTTGAGCCAATTTGGATTCCTTGACTTTTTGGTCAAATTTTTCATGTCCGCGGCTGTCGAGCGAATTAAAAACCAAACATCTCAGCCAATTTAGTTCCTTTACTTTTGGTCAAATTTCTAACCCCCACGGGGTGTCGGGCGTCCGACTGGCATCAACTGACGCAAATTTGAGCCAATTTGGATTCCTTGACTTTTTGGTCAAATTTTTCATGTCCGCGGCTGTCGAGCGAATTAAAAAACAAACATGTCAGCCAAATGAGTTCCTTGACTTTTTGGTCAAATTTCTAAGTGCCACAGGTGTCGGCGTCTGACTGGCATCAACTGACGCAAATTTGAGCCAATTTGGATTCCTTGACTTTTTGGTCAAATTTTTCAGGTCCGCGGCTGTCGAGCGAATTAAAAAACAAACATCTCAGCCAAATTAGTTCCTTGAATTTTTGGTCAAATTTCTAAGTGCCACAGGTGTCGGCGTCCGACTGGCATCAACTGACGCAAATTTGAGCCATTTTGGATTCCTTGAATTTTTGGTCAAATTTTTCATGTCCGCGGCTGTCGAACGAATTAAAAACCAAACATCTCAGCCAAATTAGTTCCTTGACTTTTTGGTTAAATTTCTAACCCCCACGGGTGTCGGCGTCCGACTGACATCAACTGACGCAAATTTGAGCCAATTTGGATTCCTTGACTTTTTGGTCAAATTTTTCATGTCCGCGGCTGTCGAGCGAATTAAAAACCAAACATCTCAGCCAAATTAGTTCCTTTACTTTTTGGTCAAATTTCTAACCCCCACGGGTGTCGGCGTCCGACTGACATCAACTGACGCAAATTTGAGCCAATTTGGATTCCTTGACTTTTTGGTCAAATTTTTCAGGACCGCGGCTGTCGAGCGAATTAAAAACCAAACATCTCAGCCAAATTAGTTCCTTGACTTTTTGGTCAAATTTCTAAGTGCCACAGGTGTCGGCGTCCGACTGGCATCAACTGACGCAAATTTGAGCCAATTTGGATTCCTTGACTTTTTTTCAAATTTTTCAGGTCCGCGGCTGTCGAACAAATTAAAAACCAAACATCTCTGCCAAATTAGTTCCTTGAATTTTTGGTCAAATTTCTAAGTGCCACAGGTGTCGGCGTCCGACTGGCATCAACTGACGCAAATTTGAGCCAATTTTGATTCCTTGAATTTTTGGTCAAATTTTTCATGTCCGCGGCTGTCGAGCGAATTAAAAAACAAACATCTTAGCCAAATTAGTTCCTTGAATTTTTGGTCAAATATCTAAGTGCCACGAGTGTCAGCGTCCGACTGGCATCAACTGACGCAAATTTGAGCCAATTTGGATTCCTTGACTTTTTGGTCAAATTTTTCATGTCCGCGGCTGTCGAACAAATTAAAAAACAAACATCTCTGCCAAATTAGTTCCTTGAATTTTTGGTCAAATTTTTAAGTGCCACAGGTGTCGGCGTCCGACTGGCATCAACTGACGCAAATTTGAGCCAATTTTGATTCCTTGAATTTTTGGTCAAATTTTTCATGTCCGCGGCTGTCGAGCGAATTAAAAAACAAACATCTTAGCCAAATTAGTTCCTTGACTTTTTGGTTAAATTTCTAACCCCCACGGGTGTCGGCGTCCGACTGACATCAACTGACGCAAATTTGAGCCAATTTGGATTCCTTGACTTTTTGGTCAAATTTTTCAGGACCGCGGCTGTCGAGCGAATTAAAAACCAAACATCTCAGCCAAATTAGTTCCTTGACTTTTTGGTCAAATTTCTAAGTGCCACAGGTGTCGGCGTCCGACTGGCATCAACTGACGCAAATTTGAGCCAATTTGGATTCCTTGACTTTTTTTCAAATTTTTCAGGTCCGCGGCTGTCGAGCGAATTAAAAAACAAACATCTCAGCCAAATTAGTTCCTTGACTTTTTGGTAAAATTTCTAACCCCCATGGGTGTCGGCGTCCCGACTGACATCAACTGACGCAAATTTGAGCCAATTTGGATTCCTTGACTTTTTGGTCAAATTTTTCATGGTCCGCGGCTGTCGAGCGAATTAAAAAACAAACATCTCTGCCAAATTAGTTCCTTGAATTTTTGGTCAAATATCTAAGTGCCACGAGTGTCAGCGTCCGACTGGCATCAACTGACGCAAATTTGAGCCAATTTGGATTCCTTGACTTTTTGGTCAAATTTTTCATGTCCGCGGCTGTCGAACAAATTAAAAACCAAACATCTCTGCCAAATTAGTTCCTTGAATTTTTGGTCAAATTTCTAAGTGCCACAGGTGTCGGCGTCCGACTGGCATCAACTGACGCAAATTTGAGCCGATTTTGATTCCTTGAATTTTTGGTCAAATTTTTCATGTCCGCGGCTGTCGAGCGAATTAAAAAACAAACATCTTAGCCAAATTAGTTCCTTGAATTTTTGGTCAAATATCTAAGTGCCACGAGTGTCAGCGTCCGACTGGCATCAACTGACGCAAATTTGAGCCAATTTGGATTCCTTGACTTTTTGGTCAAATTTTTCATGTCCGCGGCTGTCGAGCGAATTAAAAAACAAACATCTCTGCCAAATTAGTTCCTTGAATTTTTGGTCAAATATCTAAGTGCCACGGGGTGTGTCGGCGTCCGACTGGCATCAACTGACGCAAATTTGAGCCAATTTGGATTCCTTGACTTTTTGGTCAAATTTTTCAGGTCCGCGGCTGTCGAGCGAATTAAAAAACAAACATCTCAGCCAAATTAGTTCCTTGACTTTTTGGTCAAATTTCTAAGTGCCACGGGTGTCGGCGTCCGACTGGCATCAACTGACGCAAATTTGAGCCAATTTGGATTCCTTGACTTTTTGGTCAAATTTTTCATGTCCGCGGCTGTCGAGCGAATTAAAAACCAAACATCTCAGCCAAATTAGTTCCTTTACTTTTTGGTCAAATTTCTAACCCCCACGGGTGTCGGCGTCCGACTGGCATCAACTGACGCAAATTTGAGCCAATTTGGATTCCTTGACTTTTTGGTCAAATTTTTCAGGTCCGCGGCTGTCGAGCGAATTAAAAAACAAACATCTCAGCCAAATTAGTTCCTTGACTTTTTGGTCAAATTTCTAAGTGCCACGGGTGTCGGCGTGCCGACTGGCATCAACTGACGCAAATTTGAGCCAATTTGGATTCCTTGACTTTTTGGTCAAATTTTTCATGTCCGCGGCTGTCGAGCGAATTAAAAAACAAACATGTCAGCCAAATGAGTTCCTTGACTTTTTGGTCAAATTTCTAAGTGCCACAGGTGTCGGCGTCTGACTGGCATCAACTGACGCAAATTTGAGCCAATTTGGATTCCTTGACTTTTTGGTCAAATTTTTCAGGTCCGCGGCTGTCGAGCGAATTAAAAAACAAACATCTCAGCCAAATTAGTTCCTTGAATTTTTGGTCAAATTTCTAAGTGCCACAGGTGTCGGCGTCCGACTGGCATCAACTGACGCAAATTTGAGCCATTTTGGATTCCTTGAATTTTTGGTCAAATTTTTCATGTCCGCGGCTGTCGAACGAATTAAAAACCAAACATCTCAGCCAAATTAGTTCCTTGACTTTTTGGTTAAATTTCTAACCCCCACGGGTGTCGGCGTCCGACTGACATCAACTGACGCAAATTTGAGCCAATTTGGATTCCTTGACTTTTTGGTCAAATTTTTCATGTCCGCGGCTGTCGAGCGAATTAAAAACCAAACATCTCAGCCAAATTAGTTCCTTTACTTTTTGGTCAAATTTCTAACCCCCACGGGTGTCGGCGTCCGACTGACATCAACTGACGCAAATTTGAGCCAATTTGGATTCCTTGACTTTTTGGTCAAATTTTTCAGGACGCGGCTGTCGAGCGAATTAAAAACCAAACATCTCAGCCAAATTAGTTCCTTGACTTTTTGGTCAAATTTCTAAGTGCCACAGGTGTCGGCGTCCGACTGGCATCAACTGACGCAAATTTGAGCCAATTTGGATTCCTTGACTTTTTTTCAAATTTTTCAGGTCCGCGGCTGTCGAGCGAATTAAAAAACAAACATCTCAGCCAAATTAGTTCCTTGACTTTTTGGTAAAATTTCTAACCCCCATGGGTGTCGGCGTCCGACTGACATCAACTGACGCAAATTTGAGCCAATTTGGATTCCTTGACTTTTTGGTCAAATTTTTCATGGTCCGCGGCTGTCGAGCGAATTAAAAAACAAACATCTCTGCCAAATTAGTTCCTTGAATTTTTGGTCAAATATCTAAGTGCCACGAGTGTCAGCGTCCGACTGGCATCAACTGACGCAAATTTGAGCCAATTTGGATTCCTTGACTTTTTGGTCAAATTTTTCATGTCCGCGGCTGTCGAACAAATTAAAAAACAAACATCTCTGCCAAATTAGTTCCTTGAATTTTTGGTCAAATATCTAAGTGCCACGAGTGTCAGCGTCCGACTGGCATCAACTGACGCAAATTTGAGCCAATTTGGATTCCTTGACTTTTTGGTCAAATTTTTCATGTCCGCGGGCTGTCGAACAAATTAAAAAACAAACATCTCTGCCAAATTAGTTCCTTGAATTTTTGGTCAAATTTTTAAGTGCCACAGGTGTCGGCGTCCGACTGGCATCAACTGACGCAAATTTGAGCCAATTTTGATTCCTTGAATTTTTGGTCAAATTTTTCATGTCCGCGGCTGTCGAGCGAATTAAAAAACAAACATCTTAGCCAAATTAGTTCCTTGACTTTTTGGTCAAATTTCTAAGTGCCACAGGTGTCGGCGTCCAACTGGCATCAACTGACGCAAATTTGAGCCAATTTGGATTCCTTGACTTTTTGGTCAAATTTTTCATATCCGCGGCTGTCGAGCGAATTAAAAAACAAACATGTCAGCCAAATGAGTTCCTTGACTTTTTGGTCAAATTTCTAAGTGCCACAGGTGTCGGCGTCCGACTGGCATCAACTGACGCAAATTTGAGCCAATTTGGATTCCTTGACTTTTTGGTCAAATTTTTCAGGTCCGCGGCTGTCGAGCGAATTAAAAACCAAACATCTCTGCCAAATTAGTTCCTTGAATTTTTGGTAAAATATCTAAGTGCCACGAGTGTCAGCGTCCGACTGGCATCAACTGACGCAAATTTGAGCCAATTTGGATTCCTTGAATTTTTGGTCAAATTTTTCAGGTCCGCGGCTGTCGAGCGAATTAAAAAACAAACATCTCAGCCAAATGAGTTACTTGACTTTTTGGTCAAATTTCTAAGTGCCACAGGTGTCGGCGTCCGACTGGCATCAACTGACTCAAATTTGAGCCAATTTGGATTCCTTGACTTTTTGGTCAAATTTTTCATGTCCGCGGCTGTCGAGCGAATTAAAAAACAAACATCTCTGCCAAATTAGTTCCTTGAATTTTTGGTCAAATATCTAAGTGCCACGGGTGTCGGCGTCCGACTGGCATTAACTGACGCAAATTTGAGCCAATTTGGATTCCTTGACTTTTTGGTCAAATTTTTCATGTCCGCGGCTGTCGAGCGAATTAAAAAACAAACATGTCAGCCAAATGAGTTCCTTGACTTTTTGGTCAAATTTCTAAGTGCCACAGGTGTCGGCGTCCAACTGGCATCAACTGATGCAAATTTGAGCCAATTTGGATTCCTTGACTTTTTGGTCAAATTTTTCAGGTCCGCGGCTGTCGAGCGAATTAAAAAACAAACATCTCTGCCAAATTAGTTCCTTGAATTTTTGGTCAAATATTTAAGTGCCACGGGTGTCGGCGTCCGACTGGCATCAACTGACGCAAATTTGAGCCAATTTGGATTCCTTGACTTTTTGGTCAAATTTTTCATGTCCGCGGCTGTCGAGCGAATTAAAAAACAAACATGTCAGCCAAATGAGTTCCTTGACTTTTTGGTCAAATTTCTAAGTGCCACAGGTGTCGGCGTCCAACTGGCATCAACTGATGCAAATTTGAGCCAATTTGGATTCCTTGACTTTTTGGTCAAATTTTTCATGGTCCGCGGCTGTCGAGCGAATTAAAAACCAAACATCTCAGCCAAATTAGTTCCTTGACTTTTTGGTCAAATTTCTAAGTACCCACGGGTGTCGGCGTCCGACTGGCATCAACTGACGCAAATTTGAGCCAATTTGGATTCCTTGACTTTTTGGTCAAATTTTTCATATCCGCGGCTGTCCAGCGAATTAAAAAACAAACATGTCAGCCAAATGAGTTCCTTGACTTTTTTGTCAAATTTCTAAGTGCCACAGGTGTCGGCGTCGGACTGGCATCAACTGACGCAAATTTGAGCCAATTTGGATTCCTTGACTTTTTGGTCAAATTTTTCAGGTCCGCGGCTGTCGAGCGAATTAAAAAACAAACATCTCAGCCAAATTAGTTCCTTGACTTTTTGGTCAAATTTCTAAGTGCCACGGGTGTCGGCGTCCGACTGGCATCAACTGACTCAAAATTTGAGCCAATTTGGATTCCTTGACTTTTTGGTCAAATTTTTCAGGTCCGCGGCTGTCGAGCGAATTAAAAAACAAACATCTCAGCCAAATTAGTTCCTTGACTTTTTGGTCAAATTTCTACGTGCCACAGGTGTCGGCGTCCGACTGGCATCAACTGACGCAAATTTGAGCCAATTTGGATTCCTTGACTTTTTGGTCAAATTTTTCATGTCCGCGGCTGTCGAGCGAATTAAAAACCAAACATCTCAGCCAAATTAGTTCCTTTACTTTTTGGTCAAATTTCTAACCCCCACGGGTGTCGGCGTCCGACTGACATCAACTGACGCAAATTTGAGCCAATTTGGATTCCTTGACTTTTTGGTCAAATTTTTCAGGACCGCGGCTGTCGAGCGAATTAAAAAACCAAACATCTCAGCCAAATTAGTTCCTTGACTTTTTGGTCAAATTTCTAAGTGCCACAGGTGTCGGCGTCCGACTGGCATCAACTGACGCAAATTTGAGCCAATTTGGATTCCTTGACTTTTTGGTCAAATTTTTCAGGTCCGCGGCTGTCGAGCGAATTAAAAAACAAACATCTCAGCCAAATTAGTTCCTTGACTTTTTGGTCAAATTTCTAACCCCCATGGGTGTCGGCGTCCGACTGACATCAACTGACGCAAATTTGAGCCAATTTGGATTCCTTGACTTTTTGGTCAAATTTTTCATGTCCGCGGCTGTCGAGCGAATTAAAAAACAAACATCTCAGCCAAATGAGTTCCTTGACTTTTTGGTCAAATTTCTAAGTGCCACAGGTGTCGGCGTCTGACTGGCATCAACTGACGCAAATTTGAGCCAATTTGGATTCCTTGACTTTTTGGTCAAATTTTTCAGGTCCGCGGCTGTCGAGCGAATTAAAAAACAAACATCTCAGCCAAATTAGTTCCTTGACTTTTTGGTCAAATTTCTAACCCCCATGGGTGTCGGCGTCCGACTGACATCAACTGACGCAAATTTGAGCCAATTTGGATTCCTTGACTTTTTGGTCAAATTTTTCATGGTCCGCGGCTGTCGAGCGAATTAAAAAACAAACATCTCTGCCAAATTAGTTCCTTGAATTTTTGGTCAAATATCTAAGTGCCACGAGTGTCAGCGTCCGACTGGCATCAACTGACGCAAATTTGAGCCAATTTGGATTCCTTGACTTTTTGGTCAAATTTTTCAGGTCCGCGGCTGTCGAGCGAATTAAAAAACAAACATCTCAGCCAAATTAGTTCCTTGACTTTTTGGTCAAATTTCTAAGTGCCACAGGTGTCGGCGTCCGACTGGCATCAACTGACGCAAATTTGAGCCAATTTGGATTCCTTGACTTTTTGGTCAAATTTTTCATGTCCGCGGCTGTCGAGCGAATTAAAAAACAAACATCTCAGCCAAATGAGTTCCTTGACTTTTTGGTAAAATTTCTAACCCCCACGGGTGTCGGCGTCCGACTGGCATCAACTGACGCAAATTTGAGCCAATTTGGATTCCTTGACTTTTTTGGTCAAATTTTTCATGTCCGCGGCTGTCGAGCGAATTAAAAAACAAACATGTCAGCCAAATGAGTTCCTTGACTTTTTGGTCAAATTTCTAAGTGCCACAGGTGTCGGCGTCTGACTGGCATCAACTGACGCAAATTTGAGCCAATTTGGATTCCTTGACTTTTTGGTCAAATTTTTCAGGTCCGCGGCTGTCGAGCGAATTAAAAAACAAACATCTGAGCCAAATTAGTTCCTTGAATTTTTGGTCAAATTTCTAAGTGCCACAGGTGTCGGCGTCCGACTGGCATCAACTGACGCAAATTTGAGCCAATTTGGATTCCTTGACTTTTTGGTCAAATTTTTCAGGTCCGCGGCTGTCGAGCGAATTAAAAAACAAACATCTCAGCCAAATTAGTTCCTTGACTTTTTGGTAAAATTTCTAACCCCCATGGGTGTCGGCGTCCGACTGACATCAACTGACGCAAATTTGAGCCAATTTGGATTCCTTGACTTTTTGGTCAAATTTTTCATGGTCCGCGGCTGTCGAGCGAATTAAAAAACAAACATCTCTGCCAAATTAGTTCCTTGAATTTTTGGTCAAATATCTAAGTGCCACGAGTGTCAGCGTCCGACTGGCATCAACTGACGCAAATTTGAGCCAATTTGGATTCCTTGACTTTTTGGTCAAATTTTTCAGGTCCGCGGCTGTCGAGCGAATTAAAAAACAAACATCTCAGCCAAATTAGTTCCTTGACTTTTTGGTCAAATTTCTAAGTGCCACAGGTGTCGGCGTCCGACTGGCATCAACTGACGCAAATTTGAGCCAATTTGGATTCCTTGACTTTTTGGTCAAATTTTTCATGTCCGCGGCTGTCGAGCGAATTAAAAAACAAACATCTCAGCCAAATGAGTTCCTTGACTTTTTGGTAAAATTTCTAACCCCCACGGGTGTCGGCGTCCGACTGGCATCAAGCTGACGCAAATTTGAGCCAATTTGGATTCCTTGACTTTTTGGTCAAATTTTTCATGTCCGCGGCTGTCGAGCGAATTAAAAAACAAACATGTCAGCCAAATGAGTTCCTTGACTTTTTGGTCAAATTTCTAAGTGCCACAGGTGTCGGCGTCTGACTGGCATCAACTGACGCAAATTTGAGCCAATTTGGATTCCTTGACTTTTTGGTCAAATTTTTCAGGTCCGCGGCTGTCGAGCGAATTAAAAAACAAACATCTGAGCCAAATTAGTTCCTTGAATTTTTGGTCAAATTTCTAAGTGCCACAGGTGTCGGCGTCCGACTGGCATCAACTGACGCAAATTTGAGCCAATTTGGATTCCTTGACTTTTTGGTCAAATTTTTCAGGTCCGCGGCTGTCGAGCGAATTAAAAAACAAACATCTCAGCCAAATTAGTTCCTTGACTTTTTGGTAAAATTTCTAACCCCCATGGGTGTCGGCGTCCGACTGACATCAACTGACGCAAATTTGAGCCAATTTGGATTCCTTGACTTTTTGGTCAAATTTTTCATGGTCCGCGGCTGTCGAGCGAATTAAAAAACAAACATCTCTGCCAAATTAGTTCCTTGAATTTTTGGTCAAATATCTAAGTGCCACGAGTGTCAGCGTCCGACTGGCATCAACTGACGCAAATTTGAGCCAATTTGGATTCCTTGACTTTTTGTTCAAATTTTTCATGTCCGCGGCTGTCGAACAAATTAAAAAACAAACATCTCTGCCAAATTAGTTCCTTGAATTTTTGGTCAAATTTCTAAGTGCCACAGGTGTCGGCGTCCGACTGGCATCAACTGACGCAAATTTGAGCCAATTTTGATTCCTTGAATTTTTGGTCAAATTTTTCATGTCCGCGGCTGTCGAGCGAATTAAAAAACAAACATCTTAGCCAAATTAGTTCCTTGAATTTTTGGTCAAATATCTAAGTGCCACGGGTGTCGGCGTCCGACTGGCATCAACTGACGCAAATTTGAGCCAATTTGGATTCCTTGACTTTTTGGTCAAATTTTTCATGTCCGCGGCTGTCGAGCGAATTAAAAAACAAACATCTCAGCCAAATTAGTTCCTTGACTTTTTGGTCAAATTTCTAAGTGCCACGGGTGTCGGCGTCCGACTGGCATCAACTGACGCAAATTTGAGCCAATTTGGATTCCTTTACTTTTTGGTCAAATTTTTCATGGTCCGCGGCTGTCGAGCGAATTAAAAACCAAACATCTCAGCCAAATTAGTTCCTTGACTTTTTGGTCAAATTTCTAAGTACCACGGGTGTCGGCGTCCGACTGGCATCAACTGACGCAAATTTGAGCCAATTTGGATTCCTTGACTTTTTGGTCAAATTTTTCATATCCGCGGCTGTCGAGCGAATTAAAAAACAAACATGTCAGCCAAATGAGTTCCTTGACTTTTTGGTCAAATTTCTAAGTGCCACAGGTGTCGGCGTCGGACTGGCATCAACTGACGCAAATTTGAGCCAATTTGGATTCCTTGACTTTTTGGTCAAATTTTTCAGGTCCACGGCTGTCGAGCGAATTAAAAAACAAACATCTCAGCCAAATTAGTTCCTTGACTTTTTGGTCAAATTTCTAAGTGCCACGGGTGTCGGCGTCCGACTGGCATCAACTGACTCAAATTTGAGCCAATTTGGATTCCTTGACTTTTTGGTCAAATTTTTCAGGTCCGCGGCTGTCGAGCGAATTAAAAAAGAAACATCTCAGCCAAATTAGTTCCTTGAATTTTTGGTCAAATTTCTAAGTGCCACAGGTGTCGGCGTCTGACTGGCATCAACTGACGCAAATTTGAGCCAATTTGGATTCCTTGACTTTTTGGTCAAATTTTTCAGGTCCGCGGCTGTCGAGCGAATTAAAAAACAAACATCTCAGCCAAATTAGTTCCTTGACTTTTTGGTCAAATTTCTACGTGCCACAGGTGTCGGCGTCCGACTGGCATCAACTGACGCAAATTTGAGCCAATTTGGATTCCTTGACTTTTTGGTCAAATTTTTCATGTCCGCGGCTGTCGAGCGAATTAAAAACCAAACATCTCAGCCAAATTAGTTCCTTTACTTTTTGGTCAAATTTCTAACCCCCACGGGTGTCGGCGTCCGACTGACATCAACTGACGCAAATTTGAGCAAATTTGGATTCCTTGACTTTTTGGTCAAATTTCTAAGTGCCACAGGTGTCGGCGTCTGACTGGCATCAACTGACGCAAATTTGAGCCAATTTGGATTCCTTGACTTTTTGGTCAAATTTTTCATGGTCCGCGGCTGTCGAGCGAATTAAAAAACAAACATCTCTGCCAAATTAGTTCCTTGAATTTTTGGTCAAATATCTAAGTGCCACGAGTGTCAGCGTCCGACTGGCATCAACTGACGCAAATTTGAGCCAATTTGGATTCCTTGACTTTTTGTTCAAATTTTTCATGTCCGCGGCTGTCGAACAAATTAAAAAACAAACATCTCTGCCAAATTAGTTCCTTGAATTTTTGGTCAAATTTCTAAGTGCCACAGGTGTCGGCGTCCGACTGGCATCAACTGACGCAAATTTGAGCCAATTTTGATTCCTTGAATTTTTGGTCAAATTTTTCATGTCCGCGGCTGTCGAGCGAATTAAAAAAAAAACATCTTATCCAAATTAGTTCCTTGAATTTTTGGTCAAATATCTAAGTGCCACGAGTGTCAGCGTCCGACTGGCATCAACTGACGCAAATTTGAGCCAATTTGGATTCCTTGACTTTTTGGTCAAATTTTTCATGTCCGCGGCTGTCGAACAAATTAAAAAACAAACATCTCTGCCAAATTAGTTCCTTGAATTTTTGGTCAAATTTCTAAGTGCCACAGGTGTCGGCGTCCGACTGGCATCAACTGACGCAAATTTGAGCCAATTTTGATTCCTTGAATTTTTGGTCAAATTTTTCATGTCCGTGGCTGTCGAGCGAATTAAAAAACAAACATCTTAGCCAAATTAGTTCCTTGACTTTTTGGTCAAATTTCTAAGTGCCACAGGTGTCGGCGTCCAACTGGCATCAACTGACGCAAATTTGAGCCAATTTGGATTCCTTGACTTTTTGGTCAAATTTTTCAGGGCCGCGACTGTCGAGCGAATTAAAAACCAAACATCTCTGCCAAATTAGTTCCTTGAATTTTTGGTAAAATATCTAAGTGCCACGAGTGTCAGCGTCCGACTGGCATCAACTGACGCAAATTTGAGCCAATTTGGATTCCTTGAATTTTTGGTCAAATTTTTCATGTCCGCGGCTGTCGAGCGAATTAAAAAACAAACATGTCAGCCAAATGAGTTCCTTGACTTTTTGGTCAAATTTCTAAGTGCCACAGGTGTCGGCGTCCAACTGGCATCAACTGATGCAAATTTGAGCCAATTTGGATTCCTTGACTTTTTGGTCAAATTTTTCAGGTCCGCGGCTGTCGAGCGAATTAAAAAACAAACATCTCTGCCAAATTAGTTCCTTGAATTTTTGGTCAAATATCTAAGTGCCACGGGTGTCGGCGTCCGACTGGCATCAACTGACGCAAATTTGAGCCAATTTGGATTCCTTGACTTTTTGGTCAAATTTTTCAGGTCCGCGGCTGTCGAGCGAATTAAAAAACAAACATCTCAGCCAAATTAGTTCCTTGACTTTTTGGTCAAATTTCTAAGTGCCACGGGTGTCAGCGTCCGACTGGCATCAACTGACGCAAATTTGAGCCAATTTGGATTCCTTGACTTTTTGGTCAAATTTTTCATGTCCGCGGCTGTCGAGCGAATTAAAAACCAAACATCTCAGCCAAATTAGTTCCTTTACTTTTTGGTCAAATTTCTAACCCCCACGGGTGTCGGCGTCCGACTGGCATCAACTGACGCAAATTTGAGCCAATTTGGATTCCTTGACTTTTTGGTCAAATTTTTCATGGTCCGCGGCTGTCGAGCGAATTAAAAACCAAACATCTCAGCCAAATTAGTTCCTTGACTTTTTGGTCAAATTTCTAAGTACCACGGGTGTCGGCGTCCGACTGGCATCAACTGACGCAAATTTGAGCCAATTTGGATTCCTTGACTTTTTGGTCAAATTTTTCAGGTCCGCGGCTGTCGAGCGAATTAAAAAACAAACATCTCAGCCAAATTAGTTCCTTGACTTTTTGGTCAAATTTCTAAGTGCCACGGGTGTCGGCGTCCGACTGGCATCAACTGACGCAAATTTGAGCCAATTTGGATTCCTTGACTTTTTGGTCAAATTTTTCAGGTCCGCGGCTGTCGAGCGAATTAAAAAACAAACATCTCAGCCAAATTAGTTCCTTGAATTTTTGGTCAAATTTCTAAGTGCCACAGGTGTCGGCGTCCGACTGGCATCAACTGACGCAAATTTGAGCCATTTTGGATTCCTTGAATTTTTGGTCAAATTTTTCATGTCCGCGGCTGTCGAACGAATTAAAAACCAAACATCTCAGCCAAATTAGTTCCTTGACTTTTTGGTTAAATTTCTAACCCCCACGGGTGTCGGCGTCCGACTGACATCAACTGACGCAAATTTGAGCCAATTTTGATTCCTTGAATTTTTGGTCAAATTTTTCATGTCCGCGGCTGTCGAGCGAATTAAAAAACAAACATCTTAGCCAAATTAGTTCCTTGAATTTTGGTCAAATATCTAAGTGCCACGAGTGTCAGCGTCCGACTGGCATCAACTGACGCAAATTTGAGCCAATTTGGATTCCTTGACTTTTTGGTCAAATTTTTCATGTCCGCGGCTGTCGAACAAATTAAAAAACAAACATCTCTGCCAAATTAGTTCCTTGAATTTTTGGTCAAATTTTTAAGTGCCACAGGTGTCGGCGTCCGACTGGCATCAACTGACGCAAATTTGAGCCAATTTTGATTCCTTGAATTTTTGGTCAAATTTTTCATGTCCGCGGCTGTCGAGCGAATTAAAAAACAAACATGTCAGCCAAATGAGTTCCTTGACTTTTTGGTCAAATTTCTAAGTGCCACAGGTGTCGGCGTCCGACTGGCATCAACTGACGCAAATTTGAGCCAATTTGGATTCCTTGACTTTTTGGTCAAATTTTTCAGGTCCGCGGCTGTCGAGCGAATTAAAAAACAAACATCTCAGCCAAATTAGTTCCTTGACTTTTTGGTCAAATTTCTACGTGCCACAGGTGTCGGCGTCCGACTGGCATCAACTGACGCAAATTTGAGCCAATTTGGATTCCTTGACTTTTTGGTCAAATTTTTCATGTCCGCGGCTGTCGAGCGAATTAAAAACCAAACATCTCAGCCAAATTAGTTCCTTTACTTTTTGGTCAAATTTCTAACCCCCACGGGTGTCGGCGTCCGATTGACATCAACTGACGCAAATTTGAGCCAATTTGGATTCCTTGACTTTTTGGTCAAATTTTTCAGGACCGCGGCTGTCGAGCGAATTAAAAACCAAACATCTCAGCCAAATTAGTTCCTTGACTTTTTGGTCAAATTTCTAAGTGCCACAGGTGTCGGCGTCCGACTGGCATCAACTGACGCAAATTTGAGCCAATTTGGATTCCTTGACTTTTTGGTCAAATTTTTCATGGTCCGCGGCTGTCGAGCGAATTAAAAAACAAACATCTCTGCCAAATTAGTTCCTTGAATTTTTGGTCAAATATCTAAGTGCCACGAGTGTCAGCGTCCGACTGGCATCAACTGACGCAAATTTGAGCCAATTTGGATTCCTTGACTTTTTGGTCAAATTTTTCATGTCCGCGGCTGTCGAACAAATTAAAAAACAAACATCTCTGCCAAATTAGTTCCTTGAATTTTTGGTCAAATTTCTAAGTGCCACAGGTGTCGGCGTCCGACTGGCATCAACTGACGCAAATTTGAGCCAATTTTGATTCCTTGAATTTTTGGTCAAATTTTTCATGTCCGCGGCTGTCGAGCGAATTAAAAAACAAACATCTTAGCCAAATTAGTTCCTTGAATTTTTGGTCAAATATCTAAGTGCCACGAGTGTCAGCGTCCGACTGGCATCAACTGACGCAAATTTGAGCCAATTTGGATTCCTTGACTTTTTGGTCAAATTTTTCATGTCCGCGGCTGTCGAACAAATTAAAAAACAAACATCTCTGCCAAATTACTTCCTTGAATTTTTGGTCAAATTTTTAAGTGCCACAGGTGTCGGCGTCCAACTGGCATCAACTGATGCAAATTTGAGCCAATTTGGATTCCTTGACTTTTTGGTCAAATTTTTCAGGTCCGCGGCTGTCGAGCGAATTAAAAAACAAACATCTCTGCCAAATTAGTTCCTTGAATTTTTGGTCAAATATCTAAGTGCCACGGGTGTCGGCGTCCGACTGGCATCAACTGACGCAAATTTGAGCCAATTTGGATTCCTTGACTTTTTGGTCAAATTTTTCATGTCCGCGGCTGTCGAGCGAATTAAAAAACAAACATCTCAGCCAAATTAGTTCCTTGACTTTTTGGTCAAATTTCTAATTGCCACGGGTGTCGGCGTCCGACTGGCATCAACTGACGCAAATTTGAGCCAATTTGGATTCCTTGACTTTTTGGTCAAATTTTTCAGGTCCGCGACTGTCGAGCGAATTAAAAACCAAACATCTCAGCCAAATTAGTTCCTTGACTTTTTGGTAAAATTTCTAACCCCCACGGGTGTCGGCGTCCGACTGACATCAACTGACGCAAATTTGAGCCAATTTGGATTCCTTGACTTTTTGGTCAAATTTTTCAGGTCCGCGGCTGTCGAGCGAATTAAAAACCAAACATCTCTGCCAAATTAGTTCCTTGAATTTTTGTTAAAATATCTAAGTGCCACGAGTGTCAGCGTCCGACTGGCATCAACTGACGCAAATTTGAGCCAATTTGGATTCCTTGAATTTTTGGTCATATTTTTCAGGTCCGCGGCTGTCGAGCGAATTAAAAAACAAACATCTCAGCCAAATGAGTTACTTGACTTTTTGGTCAAATTTCTAAGTGCCACAGGTGTCGGCGTCCGACTGGCATCAACTGACTCAAATTTGAGCCAATTTGGATTCCGTGACTTTTTGGTCAAATTTTTCATGTCCGCGGCTGTCGAGCGAATTAAAAAACAAACATCTCTGCCAAATTAGTTCCTTGACTTTTTGGTCAAATTTCTAAGTACCACGGGTGTCGGCGTCCGACTGGCATCAACTGACGCAAATTTGAGCCAATTTGGATTCCTTGACTTTTTGGTCAAATTTTTCAGGTCCGCGGCTGTCGAGCGAATTAAAAAACAAACATCTCAGCCAAATTAGTTCCTTGACTTTTTGGTCAAATTTCTAAGTGCCACGGGTGTCGGCGTCCGACTGGCATCAACTGACGCAAATTTGAGCCAATTTGGATTCCTTGACTTTTTGGTCAAATTTTTCATGTCCGCGGCTGTCGAGCGAATTAAAAAACAAACATCTTAGCCAAATTAGTTCCTTGAATTTTTGGTCAAATATCTAAGTGCCACGAGTGTCAGCGTCCGACTGGCATCAACTGACGCAAATTTGAGCCAATTTGGATTCCTTGACTTTTTGGTCAAATTTTTCATGTCCGCGGCTGTCGAACAAATTAAAAAACAAACATCTCTGCCAAATTAGTTCCTTGAATTTTTGGTCAAATTTTTAAGTGCCACAGGTGTCGGCGTCCGACTGGCATCAACTGACGCAAATTTGAGCCAATTTTGATTCCTTGAATTTTTGGTCAAATTTTTCATGTCCGCGGCTGTCGAGCGAATTAAAAAACAAACATGTCAGCCAAATGAGTTCCTTGACTTTTTGGTCAAATTTCTAAGTGCCACAGGTGTCGGCGTCCGACTGGCATCAACTGACGCAAATTTGAGCCAATTTGGATTCCTTGACTTTTTGGTCAAATTTTTCAGGTCCGCGGCTGTCGAGCGAATTAAAAAACAAACATCTCAGCCAAATTAGTTCCTTGACTTTTTGGTCAAATTTCTACGTGCCACAGGTGTCGGCGTCCGACTGGCATCAACTGACGCAAATTTGAGCCAATTTGGATTCCTTGACTTTTTGGTCAAATTTTTCATGTCCGCGGCTGTCGAGCGAATTAAAAACCAAACATCTCAGCCAAATTAGTTCCTTTACTTTTTGGTCAAATTTCTAACCCCCACGGGTGTCGGCGTCCGACTGACATCAACTGACGCAAATTTGAGCCAATTTGGATCTCTTGACTTTTTGGTCAAATTTTTCAGGACCGCGGCTGTCGAGCGAATTAAAAACCAAACATCTCAGCCAAATTAGTTCCTTGACTTTTTTTTTGGTAAAATTTCTAACCCCCACGGGTGTCGGCGTCCGACTGACATCAACTGACGCAAATTTGAGCCAATTTGGATTCCTTGACTTTTTGGTCAAATTTTTCAGGTCCGCGGCTGTCGAGCGAATAAAAAACCAAACATCTCTGCCAAATTAGTTCCTTGAATTTTTGGTAAAATATCTAAGTGCCACGAGTGTCAGCGTCCGACTGGCATCAACTGACGCAAATTTGAGCCAATTTGGATTCCTTGAATTTTTGGTCAAATTTTTCAGGTCCGCGGCTGTCGAGCGAATTAAAAAACAAACATCTCAGCCAAATGAGTTACTTGACTTTTTGGTCAAATTTCTAAGTGCCACAGGTGTCGGCGTCCGACTGGCATCAACTGACTCAAATTTGAGCCAATTTGGATTCCGTGACTTTTTGGTCAAATTTTTTCATGTCCGCGGCTGTCGAGCGAATTAAAAAACAAACATCTCTGCCAAATTAGTTCCTTGACTTTTTGGTCAAATTTCTAAGTACCACGGGTGTCGGCGTCCGACTGGCATCAACTGACGCAAATTTGAGCCAATTTGGATTCCTTGACTTTTTGGTCAAATTTTTCAGGTCCGCGGCTGTCGAGCGAATTAAAAAACAAACATCTCAGCCAAATTAGTTCCTTGACTTTTTGGTCAAATTTCTAAGTGCCACGGGGTGTCGGCGTCCGACTGGCATCAACTGACGCAAATTTGAGCCAATTTGGATTCCTTGACTTTTTGGTCAAATTTTTCATGTCCGCGGCTGTCGAGCGAATTAAAAAACAAACATCTCAGCCAAATTAGTTCCTTGACTTTTTGGTCAAATTTCTACGTGCCACAGGTGTCGGCGTCCGACTGGCATCAACTGACGCAAATTTGAGCCAATTTGGATTCCTTGACTTTTTGGTCAAATTTTTCATGTCCGCGGCTGTCGAGCGAATTAAAAACCAAACATCTCAGCCAAATTAGTTCCTTTACTTTTTGGTCAAATTTCTAACCCCCACGGGTGTCGGCGTCCGACTGACATCAACTGACGCAAATTTGAGCCAATTTGGATTCCTTGACTTTTTGGTCAAATTTTTCAGGACCGCGGCTGTCGAGCGAATTAAAAACCAAACATCTCAGCCAAATTAGTTCCTTGACTTTTTGGTCAAATTTCTAAGTGCCACAGGTGTGTCGGCGTCCGACTGGCATCAACTGACGCAAATTTGAGCCAATTTGGATTCCTTGACTTTTTGGTCAAATTTTTCATGGTCCGCGGCTGTCCGAGCGAATTAAAAAACAAACATCTCAGCCAAATTAGTTCCTTGAATTTTTGGTCAAATATCTAAGTGCCACGAGTGTCAGCGTCCGACTGGCATCAACTGACGCAAATTTGAGCCAATTTGGATTCCTTGACTTTTTGGTCAAATTTTTCATGTCCGCGGCTGTCGAACAAATTAAAAAACAAACATCTCTGCCAAATTAGTTCCTTGAATTTTTGGTCAAATTTCTAAGTGCCACAGGTGTCGGCGTCCGACTGGCATCAACTGACGCAAATTTGAGCCAATTTGGATTCCTTGACTTTTTGGTCAAATTTTTCAGGTCCGCGGCTGTCGAGCGAATTAAAAAACAAACATCTTAGCCAAATTAGTTCCTTGAATTTTTGGTCAAATATCTAAGTGCCACGAGTGTCAGCGTCCGACTGGCATCAACTGACGCAAATTTGAGCCAATTTGGATTCCTTGACTTTTTGGTCAAATTTTTCATGTCCGCGGCTGTCGAACAAATTAAAAAACAAACATCTCTGCCAAATTAGTTCCTTGAATTTTTGGTCAAATTTTTAAGTGCCACAGGTGTCGGCGTCCGACTGGCATCAACTGACGCAAATTTGAGCCAATTTTGATTCCTTGAATTTTTGGTCAAATTTTTCATGTCCGCGGCTGTCGAGCGAATTAAAAAACAAACATGTCAGCCAAATGAGTTCCTTGACTTTTTGGTCAAATTTCTAAGTGCCACAGGTGTCGGCGTCCGACTGGCATCAACTGACGCAAATTTGAGCCAATTTGGATTCCTTGACTTTTTGGTCAAATTTTTCAGGTCCGCGGCTGTCGAGCGAATTAAAAAACAAACATCTCAGCAAATTAGTTCCTTGACTTTTTGGTCAAATTTCTACGTGCCACAGGTGTCGGCGTCCGACTGGCATCAACTGACGCAAATTTGAGCCAATTTGGATTCCTTGACTTTTTGGTCAAATTTTTCATGTCCGCGGCTGTCGAGCGAATTAAAAACCAAACATCTCAGCCAAATTAGTTCCTTTACTTTTTGGTCAAATTTCTAACCCCCACGGGTGTCGGCGTCCGACTGACATCAACTGACGCAAATTTGAGCCAATTTGGATCTCTTGACTTTTTGGTCAAATTTTTCAGGACCGCGGCTGTCGAGCGAATTAAAAACCAAACATCTCAGCCAAATTAGTTCCTTGACTTTTTGGTCAAATTTCTAAGTGCCACAGGTGTCGGCGTCCGACTGGCATCAACTGACGCAAATTTGAGCCAATTTGGATTCCTTGACTTTTTGGTCAAATTTTTCATGGTCCGCGGCTGTCGAGCGAATTAAAAAACAAACATCTCTGCCAAATTAGTTCCTTGAATTTTTGGTCAAATATCTAAGTGCCACGAGTGTCAGCGTCCGACTGGCATCAACTGACGCAAATTTGAGCCAATTTGGATTCCTTGACTTTTTGGTCAAATTTTTCATGTCCGCGGCTGTCGAACAAATTAAAAAACAAACATCTCTGCCAAATTAGTTCCTTGAATTTTTGGTAAAATATCTAAGTGCCACGAGTGTCAGCGTCCGACTGGCATCAACTGACGCAAATTTGAGCCAATTTGGATTCCTTGACTTTTTGGTCAAATTTTTCAGGTCCGCGGCTGTCGAGCGAATTAAAAACCAAACATCTCTGCCAAATTAGTTCCTTGAATTTTTGGTAAAATATCTAAGTGCCACGAGTGTCAGCGTCCGACTGCATCAACTGACGCAAATTTGAGCCAATTTGGATTCCTTGAATTTTTGGTCAAATTTTTCAGGTCCGCGGCTGTCGAGCGAATTAAAAAACAAACATCTCTGCCAAATTAGTTCCTTGAATTTTTGGTCAAATATCTAAGTGCCACGGGTGTCGGCGTCCGACTGGCATCAACTGACGCAAATTTGAGCCAATTTGGATTCCTTGACTTTTGGTCAAATTTTTCATGTCCGCGGCTGTCGAGCGAATTAAAAAAACAAACATCTCAGCCAAATTAGTTCCTTGACTTTTTGGTCAAATTTCTAAGTGCCACGGGTGTCGGCGTCCGACTGGCATCAACTGACGCAAATTTGAGCCAATTTGGATTCCTTTACTTTTTGGTCAAATTTTCATGGTCCGCGGCTGTCGAGCGAATTAAAAACCAAACATCTCAGCCAAATTAGTTCCTTGACTTTTTGGTCAAATTTCTAAGTACCCGGGTGTCGGCGTCCGACTGGCATCAACTGACGCAAATTTGAGCCAATTTGGATTCCTTGACTTTTTGGTCAAATTTTTCATATCCGCGGCTGTCGAGCGAATTAAAAAACAAACATGTCAGCCAAATGAGTTCCTTGACTTTTTGGTCAAATTTCTAAGTGCCACAGGTGTCGGCGTCGGACTGGCATCAACTGACGCAAATTTGAGCCAATTTGGATTCCTTGACTTTTTGGTCAAATTTTTCATGTCCGCGGCTGTCGAACAAATTAAAAAACAAACATCTCTGCCAAATTAGTTCCTTGAATTTTTGGTCAAATTTTTAAGTGCCACAGGTGTCGGCGTCCGACTGGCATCAACTGACGCAAATTTGAGCCAATTTTGATTCCTTGAATTTTTGGTCAAATTTTTCATGTCCGCGGCTGTCGAGCGAATTAAAAAACAAACATGTCAGCCAAATGAGTTCCTTGACTTTTTGGTCAAATTTCTAAGTGCCACAGGTGTGTCGGCGTCCGACTGGCATCAACTGACGCAAATTTGAGCCAATTTGGATTCCTTGACTTTTTGGTCAAATTTTTCAGGTCCGCGGCTGTCGAGCGAATTAAAAAACAAACATCTCAGCCAAATTAGTTCCTTGACTTTTTGGTCAAATTTCTACGTGCCACAGGGTGTCGGCGTTCCGACTGCATCAACTGACGCAAATTTGAGCCAATTTGGATTCCTTGACTTTTTGGTCAAATTTTTCATGTCCGCGGCTGTCGAGCGAATTAAAAACCAAACATCTCAGCCAAATTAGTTCCTTTACTTTTTGGTCAAATTTCTAACCCCCACGGTGTGTCGGCGTCCGACTGACATCAACTGACGCAAATTTGAGCCAATTTGGATCTCTTGACTTTTTGGTCAAATTTTTCAGGACCGCGGCTGTCGAGCGAATTAAAAACCAAACATCTCAGCCAAATTAGTTCCTTGACTTTTTGGTCAAATTTCTAAGTGCCACAGGTGTCGGCGTCCGACTGGCATACTGACGCAAATTTGAGCCAATTTGGATTCCTTGACTTTTTGGTCAAATTTTTCATGGTCCGCGGCTGTCGAGCGAATTAAAAAACAAACATCTCTGCCAAATTAGTTCCTTGAATTTTTGGTCAAATATCTAAGTGCCACGAGTGTCAGCGTCCAACTGGCATCAACTGACGCAAATTTGAGCCAATTTGGATTCCTTGACTTTTTGGTCAAATTTTTCATGTCCGCGGCTGTCGAACAAATTAAAAAACAAACATCTCTGCCAAATTAGTTCCTTGAATTTTTGGTCAAATTTCTAAGTGCCACAGGTGTCGGCGTCCGACTGGCATCAACTGACGCAAATTTGAGCCAATTTTGATTCCTTGAATTTTTGGTCAAATTTTTCATGTCCGCGGCTGTCGAGCGAATTAAAAAACAAACATCTTAGCCAAATTAGTTCCTTGAATTTTTGGTCAAATATCTAAGTGCCACGAGTGTCAGCGTCCGACTGGCATCAACTGACGCAAATTTGAGCCAATTTGGATTCCTTGACTTTTTGGTCAAATTTTTCATGTCCGCGGCTGTCGAACAAATTAAAAAAACAAACATCTCTGCCAAATTAGTTCCTTGAATTTTTGGTCAAATTTTAAGTGCCACAGGTGTCGGCGTCCGACTGGCATCAACTGACGCAAATTTGAGCCAATTTTGATTCCTTGAATTTTTGGTCAAATTTTTCATGTCCGCGGCTGTCGAGCGAATTAAAAAACAAACATGTCAGCCAAATGAGTTCCTTGACTTTTTGGTCAAATTTCTAAGTGCCACAGGTGTCGGCGTCCGACTGGCATCAACTGACGCAAATTTGAGCCAATTTGGATTCCTTGACTTTTTGGTCAAATTTTTCAGGTCCGCGGCTGTCGAGCGAATTAAAAACCAAACATCTCTGCCAAATTAGTTCCTTGAATTTTTGGTAAAATATCTAAGTGCCACGAGTGTCAGCGTCCGACTGGCATCAACTGACGCAAATTTGAGCCAATTTGGATTCCTTGAATTTTTGGTCAAATTTTTCAGGTCCGCGGCTGTCGAGCGAATTAAAAAACAAACATCTCAGCCAAATGAGTTACTTGACTTTTTGGTCAAATTTCTAAGTGCCACAGGTGTCGGCGTCCGACTGGCATCAACTGACGCAAATTTGAGCCAATTTGGATTCCTTGACTTTTTGGTCAAATTTTTCAGGTCCGCGGCTGTCGAGCGAATTAAAAAACAAACATCTCAGCCAAATTAGTTCCTTGACTTTTTGGTCAAATTTCTAAGTGCCACGGGTGTCGGCGTCCGACTGGCATCAACTGACTCAAATTTGAGCCAATTTGGATTCCTTGACTTTTTGGTCAAATTTTTCAGGTCCGCGGCTGTCGAGCGAATTAAAAAACAAACATCTCAGCCAAATGAGTTCCTTGAATTTTTGGTCAAATTTCTAAGTGCCACAGGTGTCGGCGTCCGACTGGCATCAACTGACGCAAATTTGAGCCATTTTGGATTCCTTGAATTTTTGGTCAAATTTTTCATGTCCGCGGCTGTCGAACGAATTAAAAAACCAAACATCTCAGCCAAATTAGTTCCTTGACTTTTTGGTCAAATTTCTAAGTGCCACGGGTGTCGGCGTCCGACTGGCATCAACTGACGCAAATTTGAGCCAATTTGGATTCCTTGACTTTTTGGTCAAATTTTTCATGTCCGCGGCTGTCGAGCGAATTAAAAAACAAACATGTCAGCCAAATGAGTTCCTTGACTTTTTGGTCAAATTTCTAAGTGCCACAGGTGTCGGCGTCCAACTGGCATCAACTGACGCAAATTTGAGCCAATTTGGATTCCTTGACTTTTTGGTCAAATTTTTCATATCCGCGGCTGTCGAGCGAATTAAAAAACAAACATGTCAGCCAAATGAGTTCCTTGACTTTTTGGTCAAATTTCTAAGTGCCACAGGTGTCGGCGTCCGACTGGCATCAACTGACGCAAATTTGAGCCAATTTGGATTCCTTGACTTTTTGGTCAAATTTTTCATGTCGGCGGCTGTCGAGCGAATTAAAAAACAAACATCTCAGCCAAATTAGTTCCTTGACTTTTTGGTCAAATTTCTAAGTGCCACGGGTGTCGGCGTCCGACTGGCATCAACTGACGCAAATTTGAGCCAATTTGGATTCCTTGACTTTTTGGTCAAATTTTTTCAGGTCCGCGGCTGTCGAGCGAATTAAAAACAAACATCTCAGCCAAATGAGTTCCTTGACTTTTTGGTCAAATTTCTAAGTGCCACAGGTGTCGGCGTCCGACTGGCATCAACTGACGCAAATTTGAGCCAATTTGGATTCCTTGACTTTTTGGTCAAATTTTTCATGTCCGCGGCTGTCGAACGAATTAAAAAACAAACATCTCTGCCAAATTAGTTCCTTGAATTTTTGGTCAAATTTCTAAGTGCCACAGGTGTCGGCGTCCGACTGGCATCAACTGACGCAAATTTGAGCCAATTTTGATTCCTTGAATTTTTGGTCAAATTTTTCATGTCCGCCGGCTGTCGAGCGAATTAAAAAACCAAACATCTCAGCCAAATTAGTTCCTTGACTTTTTGGTAAAATTTCTAACCCCCACGGGTGTCGGCGTCCGACTGACATCAACTGACGCAAATTTGAGCCAATTTGGATTCCTTGACTTTTTGGTCAAATTTTTCAGGTCCGCGGCTGTCGAGCGAATTAAAAAACAAACATCTCAGCCAAATGAGTTACTTGACTTTTTGGTCAAATTTCTAAGTGCCACAGGTGTCGGCGTCCGACTGGCATCAACTGACTCAAATTTGAGCCAATTTGGATTCCTTGACTTTTTGGTCAAATTTTTCATGTCCGCGGCTGTCGAGCGAATTAAAAAACAAACATCTCTGCCAAATTAGTTCCTTGAATTTTTGGTCAAATATCTAAGTGCCACGGGTGTCGGCGTCCGACTGGCATTAACTGACGCAAATTTGAGCCAATTTGGATTCCTTGACTTTTTGGTCAAATTTTTCATGTCCGCGGTTGTCGAGCGAATTAAAAAACAAACATGTCAGCCAAATGAGTTCCTTGACTTTTTGGTCAAATTTCTAAGTGCCACAGGTGTCGGCGTCCAACTGGCATCAACTGATGCAAATTTGAGCCAATTTGGATTCCTTGACTTTTTGGTCAAATTTTTCAGGTCCGCGGCTGTCGAGCGAATTAAAAAACAAACATCTCTGCCAAATTAGTTCCTTGAATTTTTGGTCAAATATCTAAGTGCCACGGGTGTCGGCGTCCGACTGGCATCAACTGACGCAAATTTGAGCCAATTTGGATTCCTTGACTTTTTGGTCAAATTTTTCAGGACCGCGGCTGTCGAGCGAATTAAAAACCAAACATCTCAGCCAAATTAGTTCCTTGACTTTTTGGTCAAATTTCTAAGTGCCACGGGTGTCGGCGTCCGACTGGCATCAACTGACGCAAATTTGAGCCAATTTGGATTCCTTGACTTTTTGGTCAAATTTTTCATGGTCCGCGGCTGTCGAGCGAATTAAAAACCCAAACATCTCAGCCAAATTAGTTCCTTGACTTTTTGGTCAAATTTCTAAGTGCCACGGGTGTCGGCGTCCGACTGGCATCAACTGACGCAAATTTGAGCCAATTTGGATTCCTTGACTTTTTGGTCAAATTTTTCATGTCCGCGGCTGTCGAACAAATTAAAAAACAAACATCTCTGCCAAATTAGTTCCTTGAATTTTTGGTCAAATTTCTAAGTGCCACAGGTGTCGGCGTCCGACTGGCATCAACTGACGCAAATTTGAGCCAATTTTGATTCCTTGAATTTTTGGTCAAATTTTTCATGTCCGCGGCTGTCGAGCGAATTAAAAAACAAACATCTTAGCCAAATTAGTTCCTTGAATTTTTGGTCAAATATCTAAGTGCCACGAGTGTCAGCGTCCGACTGGCATCAACTGACGCAAATTTGAGCCAATTTGGATTCCTTGACTTTTTGGTCAAATTTTTCATGTCCGCGGCTGTCGAACAAATTAAAAAACAAACATCTCTGCCAAATTAGTTCCTTGAATTTTTGGTCAAATTTCTAAGTGCCACAGGTGTCGGCGTCCGACTGGCATCAACTGACGCAAATTTGAGCCAATTTTGATTCCTTGAATTTTTGGTCAAATTTTTCATGTCCGCGGCTGTCGAGCGAATTAAAAAACAAACATCTTAGCCAAATTAGTTCCTTGACTTTTTGGTCAAATTTCTAAGTGCCACAGGTGTCGGCGTCCAACTGGCATCAACTGACGCAAATTTGAGCCAATTTGGATTCCTTGACTTTTTGGTCAAATTTTTCAGGTCCGCGGCTTTCGAGCGAATTAAAAACCAAACATCTCAGCCAAATTAGTTCCTTGACTTTTTGGTAAAATTTCTAACCCCCACGGGTGTCGGCGTCCGACTGACATCAACTGACGCAAATTTGAGCCAATTTGGATTCCTTGACTTTTTGGTCGAATTTTTCAGGTCCGCGGCTGTCGAGCGAATTAAAAACCAAACATCTCTGCCAAATTAGTTCCTTGAATTTTTGGTAAAATATCTAAGTG
>NW_027614088.1:0-80000 GCF_965212315.1 Lampetra planeri
ATATGCTCCCCCTTGGCTGTTAGGCTCCTCCCACTTGGCTGTTGGTCTCCTCCCCCTTGGCTGATGGGCTCCTCCCCCTTGGCTGTTAGTTTCCTCCCACTTGGTTGATAGGCTCCTCCCACTTGGCTGTTGGTCTCTCCCCCCACTTGGCTGATAGGCTCCTCCCACTAGGGCTGTTGGGCTCCTCCCACGTCTCCTGTGGTGCTGGTGTTGGGTGCTGTTACGCAGTGGAAGTTAATAAAAGTTTTTTTTATGAAATGTTCTCGCCATAGCGAGACAAGGGTGTTGTGTTGTCTGTGGAGTGGGGGAGGAGGGGGTGGGCAGTTGGGGGAGGAGGGGGTGGGCAGTTGGCGGGGGAGGGGGTGGGCAGTTGGCGGGGGAGGGGGGGGCAGTTGGCGGGGGAGGGGGGGGCAGTTGGCGGGGGATGGGGGGCATTTGGCTGGGGGGGGGGTTGGCTGGAGGGAGGGTTGGCTGGAGGGAGGGGGTTGGCTGGGGGGAGGTTGGTGAGGGAGGGGGGGGGGTTGGAGGGGGGCAGTTGGCTGGGGGGGGGGAGTTGGCTGGGGGAAGAGGGGGTGGTGCTGATGAGGGTGTCCTGCACTTTTTCACCCTTGACTCGAGTCTTAATCTGCTTTGTGTCCCCCTCTAGGTGTCTCGACCTGCAAGGCTCCCCCCACACATCCCCCCCCTCGATGCCAGCAAGCGTTGGATGAGGGTGGACGTACTTCGGTTTCTTTATCCGGCAAAGCGTAACGCCAATTTTTTTGCTTAAAACCTTTGCGCGAGTCTACCCCTGTCGACCACACACGTGTCTTTGTTTCGACGATGGCATTTTTTTTTTCGAGATTTCTCGCGTAGAGTGGGGGGGGGGAAGCCCTTGCCGCGACGTGCGACTGAAATGGTTCGGAACCCCCCACCCCCCCCGCCGCGTTTAATGTAAGCGAGCGAGGGGGGCGCGTTGAGGTAAAACGATGACAGCGTCGAGGTTCTCGTGTGTGCGCTCCACGCGAAATGTACAAAATGAAACGGGTGGTGGGTTGGTTATGGGGGGGCGGGGGGGGGGTTAAGGTGCGTTCTCGGTTATTCGGTTTAAGTTTTGTTATCCCAACCAAAGCACTTTTTCCCGTGTGGCCGCGTCTGGTGTAGGTGGTTTGCCGGCGTTTTGACTGTGGTGGGGTTGGGGGGGGCTTTTAGGGTGACCGGTTTTTTCTTTTTTTATTATCAAAAATGCTTTGTGGAAGCTCTGCACTCGGTTTTTTTGTGACCAGGTCAGGCGTGTAAACAACCCAGGGAGGGAGTTTGGTTGTGCCTGGTGGGGCGGGAGGAGACTGGGAGCCCTTCTGCGTTGAGTTGCGGGGTATGTGTACGTACGGTTCAAGACCGGCCTGTAGGTTTGTAAAAGCGGCGACTCCCTGTATGTAACAGGTTATTTACTTACCCTTTCTTCCCCGCAAACCCCCACGACTGCTTTTACGACGCTTGCAAGTGCCCCTTAAAGATTGTGTTGTGCTGCTCCAAAAACCGATTGAACCGAAACCAAGAAGGAAATGTGGGAAAAGTTTTTTTGTTACGCATCGTGAAATAAAACCCCCGTCGTGTTTTTCTCCCAAACCCCCTCACCCCATGAAACAAAAAAAACCGCGAAGAGGAATAAAGCGAGGATGCGAGATGCCAAAACCAAAAGTTGTGCTCTGTTTTTCTGCTCAACCTTCCAAGATCATCTCCTCTTGTGTTGGTGGGCGAGTGGTGGGTTTGGTGTGGTTGGGAGGTGGAAGAAGGAAAGTGCGAGGAGCAGTGTAGCCTGGAATCACCGTCAAAAGGTTCTGTTTGCTGCTCGTGAAACATTTAAAAATGAGGATGAATTTGCTGAGATTTTTTTAAATTGCGGAGATGAAATGTCTTCATGAAACAACTCTTTCATCGCGGCCACTTCACGTCAGTTTGGCAACGTCAAAACCCCGGCACGCGTGAAGTCTGGAAGGTTCCGGGAAATTAAACGATTGGACATTGACGCTCGACAAATTGTGGAGGGATTTTGAAGTAAAATTTTCCAAACTAAACCTTTTTCTGCAAGTGCTTATTGAAGAGAGGCAGCCCCCCCCTCTTTGCGAACGATTTAACAATTGACTTTTTTACGAACGTGGAAATTGCACACCGCTTGAGACCTTGGAGAGGACACAAGGCTGGGGACCCTCCCCCACTATGCGATTGACGGGGCATGCAGCAGCTGCACACTTGTCTTGACCTTTTAAGTGTGTTTTATTGGGGGGGTGCATTGGAAAGCGACCAACAGCAACTCTTGTCGGCCCTGATCTTTTGCGCCAGATTGCCCGAGGGGGAAGGGGGCATCCGTCCAGGAAAGAAGGAGAGGGTCGGGGACGCAGATGCACCGGGCTCGCTCGCACAGGCGGTTCCTTGCCGGCGTGAAATCAATCGTCGGGTCACAAACATCACACTCAGTCACCGCTCAGCCCACCGTCAACGCTGCTACTGTCACAGCTCCACTGCCCAATCACCATCACCGCCTCTGCACTGCCCAGCCACCATCACCGCCTCTGCACTGCCCAGCCACCATCACCGCCTCTGCACTGCCCAGCCACCATCACCGCCTCTGCACTGCCCAGCCACCATCACCGCCTCTGCACTGCCACTGAATCGGCCACCGTCACCACCCTCCTGCTGCCCAGCCACAGGAAGCTCACACAGCGCTCCGTCTGCCCTGCACCCTCCTCCCCCGTGTGCGCGTTTTGTAGCCGCTCACTGGCTGCTGGCGTTCTATACCAAGCTCAACCGACCGGCCATCATCCTCCTATGTGTGGGTGGCGCAGGCTGTGCGGTAAAGCAATCGTCCCACTCCTCCCACATGCAATTTCACCCCACGTGGTTGCACGGTGCTGTGTGCATGGAAGAAGGCATTGGGTGGGCGGGGGGGGGTGGTTGTCCTTAACCAATGTCTTCCAGAAGTTTCTCCCCCCCCCCCATCTCCTCCCACCTGAGGCAGAGCTTGCGTCTCCGTAGCCCAGGCGGTGAGACGTCTCGTGCCTCGTGGTCTGGGTAAACGAATGGACTCGCCCCACACACCACTTGTTACCTGTGGAACATAGGAATCTGTCCGTTGCTGTGGCTTGCCAGAAATCTTGAGGGGGGGCGGGGGGGGGGGCCTTTCACGTTCTCTGTTACAGAACCTAGTCAAACGTGCAGCCCTACCTACCTACCCTGTACAACAAGCCCAGCCCTGCAGAAGGGGAAGAAGAGACACCACGGCAAGCCCCATGACACCGCCACAACCAGGGAGTGCCCTTTGACTCGCCTCACTCTGCATGCGTCATTCTCAATGGGTCATGAGTTGGCTCTGTAGCCACGAGTGTGAACACGGAGGTTGTGTTTATCGTTGTCAAGGCTCAGCAGGTGGTGGTGGTGGTGGTGAATGGGAAACGCAAGCTGACGCACAGAGCAAGCAGCCGCACTGCTGTACAACACCAACCCAGGGAGTGTCAATGACTCTTTGTACTTCCCACACAGCAACTTTATTTATCAATGGCAATGAGCCTTGGCTCTGTAGCCCACACGTGGACATACGGAGGTTGTGTTTATCATTGTCAAGGCTGAGCGGATGATGGTGATGGTGGTGGTGATGGGGAGTCGGACACACTGGCATCCGTTCCTGCCACCCCCAACTTTGAGAGAGATGTCTGGGCGAGTTCTCAACCCAGGTAACCGTGCGAGTCTCCGGCCCGATCCTCGGCCTTGCTCACGAAACGAGCGATGTGGGTGTTTTACTTGAGGTTAAACGCCGTTGCCATTGGCATTATTAACGACTACTTCAGGCTTTGCGTTCGTGTTGGAGGTGGGGGGGGCTCCTGACGTTTTATCTTCCAGAATCCCTCGCGTCTCCTGCGTCCTTGCGACGCCAGCAGAGGGGGAAGAGAGATCATCGGTGAATCCAGGCAGTCGCAAGATCCCCAAGTTCGATTTACAGACGTCTCTCTCGGTTCGAACTCCACGCAAAAACCCTCTCGTGCGTCCTGTAAAGGAAGTGGGAATATCAGGGCTTCGTCGGGAGAATCCAGGCAGTTTCCATGGAACCTGGTAACAGCGCAACTCTTTTGCCACTTGTTCAAGTTTGTTTTCACTACAGATGTTGCTTCTGCGTTCGAATTTCTGTTGGGGGGGGGGGGGGGGTCCTAACGGTTTATCTTCCAGAAATTCTCTCCCCGGTCTACTTTCGTTCAAACATCTCGGTACAGCTCCAAAGAAAGGAATCCCCAACATGGCAGAGATCCCAGTCCTGGACAGGAGGGGACAGAGACACCCAACAGCGTCCATCAGGGAGTGTCAACGTCTCTTGCTACCCGCAGCAGCAACATTATTTATGATCAATGGCAATGAGCCCTGCTCTGTAGCCACGCATGAGCATCATGGAGGTTGTGTTTTATTATTGTCAAGGCTGAGTGGATGATGGTGGTGGTGATGGGGAATCAGACGCGCTGGCATCCGTTCCTGCCACCCCCAACTTTGAGAGAGATGTCTGGGCGAGTTCTCAACCCAGGTAACCGTGCGAGTCTCCGGCCCGATCCTCGGCCTTCACCAAACGAGCGATGTGGATGTTCTACTTGAGGTTAAACGCCGTTGCCATTGGCATAATCAACGAGTACTTCAGGCTTTGCGTTCGTATCGGAGTTGGGAGGGGGGGGGTCCTGACGTTTTATCTTCCAGAATCCCTCGCGTCTCCTGCGTCCTCGCGACGCCGGCAAAGAGGGGGAAGAGAGATCATCTGTGAATCCAGGCAGTCGCAAGGTCCCCAAGTCCCATTTACACAGACGGCTCTCTTGGATCGAACTCCACGCAAACCCTCTCGTGCGTCCCGTAAAGGTGTCTGGGCTTCGTCGTGGAGAATTCAGGCCGGTTTCCGTGGCACCTGGTAACAACGCGACTCTTTTGCCCAGGTTTGTTTTCACTGCAGATGTTGCTACTGCGTTCGCATCGCAGCTGGGGGTGGGTTTGGGGGGGGGGTGGGTGTCCTAACAGTTTCTTTTGCAGAAACCTCTCCCCGGTCTACTCTCGCTCAAACGTCAAACATCTCGGTACAGCTCCAAAGCAAGGAAGCCCCAACGGGGCAGAGATCCCAGGCAGTGACGGGACAGGGAGCCAGGTCTGCGTCTCGATGTCTCGGTTCAACTGCGGAGGCAGGAAGTGCAAACGGTCGAATCGGCGGTGGATACGGGCAGTTAGCGGACCTCCTGGTAACACCGCAACTCCTTTGGCCGTGCGTTTGAATCTGCCTTGCTGCTACTACTACAGGATTTGTTTGTGTTGGGGGGGGGGGGTACTCTAATGTTCTGTCTTCCAGAATCTTTCCTCGTGTCTACTCTGAAACATCTCGGTACAGCTCCAAAGAAAGGAAGCCCCAACGGGGCAGAGATCCCAGGCAGTGACAGGAAGGGGAGCCCCACCAGTCCTGCGTCATGACCGCTCTCTCGGTTTCAACTCGGGGGGGGGGGGGGGGACACCCTTTGGCGTCGGTCGTGCACGGAACAGCTGAGGGGTGAAGGGCGTGAGGGCGTCTGGGGCGTCTCCAGGCAGTTTCCATGGAACCTGGTAACAGCGTGTGACTCCTTTGCCCACCCGTTAAAGTTTGTTTTCACTGCAGACGTTGCTACTGCGTTCGCATCGCGGTTGGGGGGGGTGGGTGTCCTAACGGTTTATCTTCCAGAAACCTCTCCCCGGTCTACTCTCGCTCACACATCTCGGTACAGCTCCAAAGAAAGGAAACCCCAACGGGGCAGAGACCGCCCGTCAAAAGGTTCTGTTCGCTGCTCGTGAAACATTAAAAAAATGGAGGATGAATTTGCGGAGATTTTTTTTATTGCGAGGATGAAATGTCTCCATGAAACAAACTCTTTCATCCCGAGTCATCGCGGCCACTTCACGTCGGTTTGGCAACGTCAAAGCCCCGGCACGCGTGAAGTCTGGAAGGTTCCGGAAAAAGAACGATTGGACAATGAACGCTCGACAAATTGTGGAAGAATTTGAAGTAATTTTTTACAAACTATAAATCTGCATCGGCAAGTGCATCTTGAAGGGAGGCGGTCCCCCCTCTTTGGGAAAGATTTAACAATTGACTTTTTTACGAACGTGGAAATTGCGCACCGCTTAAGCCACTTGGAGAGGGCAAGGCTGGGGGACCCCCCCACTATGCGATTGACGGGGTATGCAGCAGCTACACACTTGTATTGCCCTCCTAAGTGTGTTTATTGGTGGGGGGGGGGGAGCATTGCGAAGCGACCAACAGCAACTCTTGTCGGCCTGGTCTTTTGCGCAGATTGCCCGAGGGGGAAGTGGGCATCGTCCAGGAGACGTGTGAAGCAGAGGAGGGTCGGGGACGCAGATGCACGGGGCTCGCTCGCACAGGCGGTTCCTTGCCGGCGTGAAATCAATCGTCGGGTCACAAACATCACACTCAGTCAGCGCTCAGCCCACCGTCAACGCTGCTACTGTCACAGCTCCACTGTCACCGCCTGCCACTGCTCGGCCACCGTCACCGCCATCTGCTGCCCAGCCACGATCACTGCCCAGCCACCATCACCGCCTCTGCACTGCCACTGAATCGGCCACCGTCACCGCCCCTCTGCTGCCCAGCCACAGGAAGCTCACACAGCTGCTCCGTCTGCCCTGCACCCTCCTCCCCCGTGTGCGCGTTTTGTAGCCGCTCGCTGGCTGCTGGCGTTCTATACCAAGCTCCACCGACCGGCCATCATCCTCCTATGTGTGGGTGGCGCAGGCTGTGCGGTAAAGCAATCGTCCCACTCCTCCCACATGCAATTTCACCCCACGTGGTGCACGGCGCTGTGTGCATGGAAGAAGGCATTGGGTGGGCGGGGGGGTTGTCCTTAACCAAATGTCTTCCAGAAGTTTCTCCCCCCCCCATCTCCCACCTGAGCAGAGCTTGCGTCTCCGTAGCCCAGGCGGTGAGACGTCTCGTGCCTCTGGTCTGGGTAAACCAATGGACTCGCCCCACACACCCACTTGTTACCTGTGGAACATACGAATCTGTCCGTTGCTGTGGCTTGCCAGAAATCTTGAGGGGGGGGCGGGGGGGGCCTTTCACGTTCTCTGTTACAGAACCTAGTCAAACGTGCAGCCCTACCTACCTACCCTGTACAACAAGCCCAGCCCTGCAGAAGGGGAAGAAGAGACACCACGGCAAGCCCCCCATGACACCGCCACAACCAGGGAGTGCCCTTTGACTCGCCTCACTCTGCATGCGTCATTCTCAATGGGTCATGAGTTGGCTCTGTAGCCACGAGTGTGAACGTGGAGCTGTGTTTATCGTTGTCAAGGATGAGCGGGTGATGGTGGCGATGGGTGGAGAATGGGAGGAACTCAACCCCCCCCCGACTGCTGTACTAATCGGCACAAAGTAAACCAGCCGTGGAAGGAGCGAGGCGAGAATCTTTGCCGCCACCAGGGAGTGTCCTTAACTCTTCGTGCTTTACAGCCACACGGCAACATTTATAATTGTTTATCAATGGTGATGGGCCTTGGCTCTGTAGCCCACGAGTGTGAACACGGAGGTTGTGTTTATCGTTGTCAAGGCTCAGCAGGTGGTGGTGGTGGTGAATGTGAAACGCAAGCTGACGCACAGAGCAAGCAGCCGCACTGCTGTACAACACCAACCCAGGGAGTGTCAATGACTCTTGTATTTCCCACACAGCAACTTTATTGATCAATGGCAATGAGCCTTGGCTGTAGAGGCACGCGTGAGCATCATGGAGGTTGTGTTTCATTATTGTCAAGGCTGAGCGGGTGGTGGTGGTGGTGGTGATGGGGAATCAGACACGCTGGCATCTGTTCCTGCCACCCCCAACTTTGAGAGAGATGTCTGGGCGAGTTCTCAACCCAGGTGACCGTGCGAGTCTCCGGCCCGATCCTCGGCCTTACCAAACGAGCGATGTGGATGTTCTACTTGAGGTTAAACGCCGTTGCCATTGGCATTATCAACGACTACTTCAGGCTTTGCGTTCGTATCGGAGTTGGGAGGGGGCGGGGTCCTGACGTTTTACCTTCCAGAATCCCTCGCGTCTCCTGCGTCCTCGCGACGACAGCAAAGAGGGGGAAGAGAGATCATGGGTGAATCCAGGCAGTCGCAAGATCCCCAAGTCCCATTTACACAGACGTCTCTCTCGGTTCGAACTCCACGCAAAAACCCTCTCGTGCGTCCCGTAAAGGAAGTGGGAATATCAGGGCTTCGTCGGGAGAATCCAAGCAGTTTCCATGGAACCTGGTAACAGCGCAACTCTTTTGCCACCTGTTCAAGTTTGTTTTCATTACAGACGTTGCTACTGCGTTCGAATTTCTGCTGGGGGTGAGTTGGGGGGTGGGTGTCCTAACCGTTTATCTTCCAGAATCCTCTCCCCGGTCTCTACTCTCGCTCAAACGTCAAACATCTCGGTACAGCTCCAAAGCAAGGAAGCCCCAACGGGGCAGAGATCCCAGGCAGTGATGGGACAGGGAGCCAAGTCTGCGTCTCGATGTCTCGGTTCAACTCCACGCGGCTTCGTGTTGCGCAAACGGAGTGGAGGGCGTGCAGATGTCTGGGGCGTCGTCGGGAGAATCCAGGCCGTTAACGGGACACCTGGTAAAGTTGAAACGCCGTTGGCATTGTCAGCGACTGCTTCAGGCTTTGCGTTCGTGTCGGAGTTGGGGGTGGGGGGTCCTGACGTTTTATCTTCCAGAATCCCTCGCGTCTCCTGCGTCCTCGCGACGCCGGCAAAGAGGGGGAAGAGAGATCATCGGTGAATCCAGGCAGTCGCAAGATCCCCAAGTCCCATTTACACAGACGTCTCTCTCGGTTCGAACTCTGGGACATTCGTCGGGAAAACCCAGACAGCGGATTTCCTGGTAACACCGCAACTCCTTTGGCCGTGGGTTTGAGTTTGTCTTGCTGCTACTTACTACAGGATTTGTAGTTACCTCGATGCAACTCTAAGTAACCTCAGAACATCGGAGGGGAAAAAACCCTATAATGTTTTGCTTTTCGTAATTGGCCACGTGGGGAAAGGTTGTGGGCAGGACTTTGTGAAAGTTTTAAACGAGGCAAAACTTGACACTTTTATTAGCAAATGACCACAGCGTCAAGTTTACGTAATGTGACCTGAAGATTGAAATCGGTGTTCTCTTACGGCCGTCCTGAACATTTCCCTAAGCCAGCAAAGGGCGTTGATGGTGACATTGCTAGCAAGCGGCGTGCAGTGTTGGCCGTTGTGGGTCTGGGGTGGGGGAGGGGGGAGGGGCTCCTAACGTTCTATGTTACAGGACCCCAGCAGTTGTGCCTAGCGCAGACGTCTCGTTCAACTCCACGCAACTTCCTCAGTGCAACTCCACACCACCTCGCTGCAACTCCAGGCAACTCAGTTCAACTCCACGTAGCCTCAGAACAATTTCATTCAAACTTGCTCCAACTCCTCACCTCCACACGTTTTCTGTGCAACTCCCAAGCAACCTCGCGACATCGTACAAGGGGGGAGAGCAACAGGGAAGGAAGCGCAAATTGCTCCTCTATCATCGGCCATTCCAGGCGGTTAACGGGACCCGGTAACACCGTCAACACTTTGACATTCACATTTGCCTTGCTGCTACTGCTGCTACAGGCCTTGTGTTTGTGTGTGGGGGGGGGGGGTTGTCTCACGTTCTGTCTTCCAGAATCCTCTCCCTTGTCTCTACTCTCGCTCAAACGTCAACCATCTCGGTACAGCTCCAAAGCAAGGAAGCCCCAACGGGGCAGAGATCCCAGGCAGTGACGGGACAGGGAGCCAGGTCTGCGTCTCGATGTCTCGGTTCAACTCCACGCAACTTCCTCAGTGCAACTCCACGCGTTCTCTGTGCAACTCCCAAGCAACCTCGCGACATCGTACAAGGGGGGAGAGCAACAGGGAAGGAAGCGCAAATTGCTCCTCTATCATCGGCCATTCCGGGCGGTTAACGGGACCCGGTAACACCGTCAACACTTTGACGTTCACATTTGCCTGGCTGCTACTGCTGCTACAAGCCTTGTTTGTATCAGGGGGAGTGGGGGGGGTGTCCTAACGTTCTGTCTTCCAGAATCCTCTCCCCGGTCTCTACTCTCGTTCAAACGTCAAACATCTCGGTACTGCTCCAAAGCAAGGAAGCCCCAACGGGGCAGAGATCCCAGGCAGTGACGGGACAGGGAGCCAGGTCTGCGTCTCGATGTCTCGGTTCAACTCCACGCGGCTTCGTGTTGCGCAAGCGGAGTGGAGGGCGTGCAGATGTCTGGGGCGTCGTCGGGAGAATCCAGGCCGTTAACGGGACACCTGGTAAAGTTGAAACGCCGTTGCCATTGGCGTCGTCAACGACTGCTTCAGGCTTTGCGTTTGTATCGGAGTTGGGGGGGGGGGGTCCTGACGTTTTATCTTCCAGACTCGCTTCTCCTGCGTCCTCGCGACGCCAGCAAAGAGGGGGAAGAGAGATCATCGGTGAATCCAGGCAGTCGCAAGATCCCCAAGTCCCATTTACACAGACGTCTCTCTCGGTTCGAACTCCACGCAAACCCTCTCGTGTCTCTCCATCATCGCCTTGTGTATGATTGTAGTGGTGGAGGTGATTGTGGTGGTGGTGATCAGGGGTGGAGTTTGGAGCGAGGATCAGGAGTGGAGTTTGGAGTGAGGATCTGGAGTGGAGTTTGGAGCGAGGATCTGGAGTGGAGTTTGGAGCGAGGATCAGGAGTGGAGTTTGGAGCGAGGATCAGGAGTGGAGTTTGGAGCGAGGATCAGGAGTGGAGTTTGGAGCGAGGATCAGGAGTGGAGTTTGGAGTGAGGATCTGGAGTGGAGTTTGGAGTGAGGATCTGGAGTGGAGTTTGGAGCGAGGATCTGGAGTGGAGTTTGGAGCGAGGATCAGGAGTGGAGTTTGGAGTGAGGATCTGGAGTGGAGTTTGGAGTGAGGATCAGGAGTGGAGTCTGGAGTGAGGATCTGGAGTGGAGTTTGGAGCGAGGATCAGGAGTGGAGTCTGGAGCGAGGATCAGGAGTGGAGTTTGGAGCGAGGATCAGGAGTGGAGTTTGGAGCGAGGATCAGGAGTGGAGTTTGGAGTGAGGATCAGGAGTGGAGTTTGGAGCGAAGATCTGGAGTGGAGTTTGGAGCGAGGATCTGGAGTGGAGTTTGGAGTGAGGATCAGGAGTGGAGTTTGGAGTGAGGATCAGGAGTGGAGTTTGGAGCGAGGATCAGGAGTGGAGTTTGGAGTGAGGATCTGGAGTGGAGTTTGGAGCGAGGATCTGGAGTAGAGTTTGGAGTGAGGATCTGGAGTGGAGTTTGGAGCGAGGATCTGGAGTGGAGTTTGGAGTGAGGATCTGGAGTGGAGTTTGGAGCGAGGATCTGGAGTGGAGTTTGGAGTGAGGATCAGGAGTGGAGTTTGGAGTGAGGATCTGGAGTGGAGTTTGGAGCGAGGATCTGGAGTGGAGTTTGGAGCGAGGATCTGGAGTGGAGTTTGGAGCGAGGATCTGGAGTGGAGTTTGGAGCGAGGATCTGGAGTGGAGTTTGGAGCGAGGATCAGGAGTGGAGTTTGGAGTGAGGATCTGGAGTGGAGTTTGGAGCGAGGATCTGGAGTGGAGTTTGGAGCGAGGATCTGGAGTGGAGTTTGGAGCGAGGATCTGGAGTGGAGTTTGGAGCGAGGATCTGGAGTGGAGTTTGGAGCGAGGATCTGGAGTGGAGTTTGGAGCGAGGATCTGGAGTGGAGTTTGGAGCGAGGATCTGGAGTGGAGTTTGGAGCGAGGATCTGGAGTGGAGTTTGGAGCGAGGATCTGGAGTGGAGTTTGGAGCGAGGATCTGGAGTGGAGTTTGGAGCGAGGATCTGGAGTGGAGTTTGGAGCGAGGATCTGGAGTGGAGTTTGGAGCGAGGATCTGGAGTGGAGTTTGGAGCAAAGTGCCAGCAGACCAGAATGATCAACGACTGCTTCAGGCTTTGCGTTCGTATCGGAGGTGGGGGGGGGGGTCCTGACGTTTTATCTTCCAGAATCCCTCGCGTCTCCTGTGTCCTCGCGACGCCGGCAAAGAGCGGGAAGAGAGATCATCGGTGAATCCAGGCAGTCGCAAGATCCCCAAGTTCGATTTACACAGACGTCTCTCTCGGTTCGAACTCCACGCAAACCCTCTCGTGCGTCCCGTGAAGGAAGTTCAGATGTCTGGGGCGTCGTTGGGAAAACCCAGACAGCGGACCTCCTGGTAACACCGCAACTTCTTTGGCCGTGCGTTTGAGTTTGCCTTGCTGCTGCTGCTACTACAGGATTTGTTTGTATCGGGGAGGGGGGAGGGGCTCCTAACGTTCTATGTTACAGGACCCCAGCAGTTGTGCCTAGCGCAGACGTCTCGGTTCAACTCCACGCAACTTCCTCAGTGCAACTCCACACGGCCTCTGTGCAACTCCACATAACCTCGGTTCAACTCCACACAACCATGGACCAACTCCACGTAACCTCTGCAACTCCACACAACCATGGACCAACTCCACGTAACCTCTGCAACTCTACGTATCGTCAGAACACCTTCACGCAACCTTGATCCAACTCCTCACCTCCACGCGTTCTTTGTGCAACTCCATGCAACCTCGCTGCAACTCTACATAACTTCAGAACACCGTCACGCAACCTCGCTCCAACTCCACGCAACTTTCTCGGTGCAACTCCCAAGCAACCTCGCGACATCGTACAAGGGGGGAGAGCAACAGGGAAGGAAGCGCAAATTGCTCCTCTATCATCGGCCATTCCGGGCGGTTAACGGGACCCGGTAACACCGTCAACACTTTGACATTCAAATTTGCCTTGCTGCTACAAGCCTTGTGTTTGTATCGGAGTTGGGGGGGGGGGGGTCTTAACACCGTGTCTTCCAGAATTCCTCGCATCTCCTGTGTCCTCGCAACACCAGCAGAGAGAGGGAAGAGATCATCGGTGAATCCAGGCAGTCGCATTAATATTGATCTAACAATCACCACAAATGCTACTCAGTTTGTAGACACCAGGGTACTGTGAGTCAAGAATGACATCCTTTAAGGATGGGATCAGATCAGGCCTTGTGTTTGTATCAGGGTGGGGGGGGGAGGGGGGTCTCTAACGTTCTGTCTTCCAGAATCTTTCCTCGTGTCTACTCTGAAACATCTCGGTACAGCTCCAACGAAAGGAACCCGCAACGGGGCAGAGATCCCAGTCCTGGACAGGAGGGGCCAGAGACACCCAACAGCGTCCATCAGGGAGTGTCAACGTCTCTTGCTACCACACAGCAGCAGCAGCAGCAACATTATTTATGATCAATGGCAATGAGCCGTGCTCTGTAGCCACGCGTGAGCATCATGGAGGTTGTGTTTTATTATTGTCAAGGCTGAGCGGATGGTGGTGGTGATGGGGAATCAGACACGCTGGCATCCGTTCCTGCCACCCCCAACTTTGGGAGAGATGTCTGGGCGAGTTCTCAACCCCGGTAACCGTGCGAGTCTCCGGCCCGATCCTCGGCCTTGCTCACCAAACGAGCGATGTGGATGTTCTACTTGAGGTTTGTTGACGTTTTGTTTATCGTAATTGGCCACGTGGGGAAAAGTTGTCGACAGGACTTGGACAGTTTTAAACGAGGCAAAACTTTAAACCTAATTAGCAAATGACCACAGCGTGAAGTTTACGTAATGCGACCTGAAGATTGAAATCAATGATAATTGGTTTTTTACACTTTTATCTGGCAACAAAACTGATACCTTTTTGACACGGAGTCATGTTTGCATTGACCACAATACCTGCGGTCAGAATGCAAACAAAAAACACAACTCTGATAATGTATGCACTGTCCTTGAAATTGATTGGTCCACACCCGAGACAGCTTTTCTTGGAGCCCAGTCTCACATGGTGTTGGACCAGATGACACCAAAAGGTGTCGGTTTTGTTGCCAGATAAAAGGGTAAAAAACCAATGATCATATTCTGCTACTGGCAAAGGAGGTTCCTATGGTGGATTGAAATCGGTGTTCTCTTACGGCCGTGCTGAACATTTCCCCAAGCCAGCAAAGGGCGTTGATGGTGACATTGCTAGCAAGCGGCGTGCAGTGTTGGCCGTTGTGGGTCTGGGGTGGGGGAGGGGGGAGGGGCTCCTAACGTTCTATGTTACAGGACCCCAGCAGTTGTGCCTAGCGCAGACGTCTCGTTCAACTCCACGCAACTTCCTCAGTGCAACTCCACACGGTCTCTGTGCAACTCCAGGCAACTCGGTCCAACTCCACGTAGCCTCAGAACAATTTCATTCAACCTTGCTCCAACTCCTCACCTCCACACGTTCTCTGTGCAACTCCACGTTAACGCGCTGCAACTCTACGTAACCTCAGAACACCTTCACGCAACCTTGCTCCAACTCCTCGCAAGCTCAGTGCAACTCCACGCGTTCTCTGTGCAACTCCCAAGCAACCTCGCGACATCGTACAAGGGGGGAGAGCAACAGGGAAGGAAGCGCAAATTGCTCCTCTATCATCGGCCATTCCAGGCGGTTAACGGGACCCGGTAACACCGTCAACACTTTGACGTTCACATTTTCCTCGCTGCTACTGCTGCTACAGGCCTTGTGTTTGTGTGTGTGGGGGGGGGGGGGTGTCTCACGTTCTGTCTTCCAGAATCCTCTCCCCGGTCTACTCTCGCTCAAACGTCAAACATCTCGGTACAGCTCCAAAGCAAGGAAGCCCCAACGGGGCAGAGATCCCAGGCAGTGACGGGACAGGGAGCCAGGTCTGCGTCTCGATGTCTCGGTTCAACTCCACGCAACTTCCTCAGTGCAACTCCACACGGTCTCTGTGCGACTCAACGCAACCTTGATGCAACTCCCAACAACGTCCATCAACGTCCATCAGGGAGTGTCAATGTCTCTCGCTACCCACAGCAGCAGCAACATTATTACTATGAACTGGTCATGAGCAGTGCTGCTTGGTAGCCACGAGTGTGAACACGGAGGTTGTGTTTATCGTTGTCAAGGCAGAGCTGATGATGGTGGTGGTGATGATGGGCGGAATGGGAGATACGCAACCCCCTGCCGCTGTTACAACCCAGTCCTGGACAGGAGGGGCTAGAGACGACCAACAGCGTCCATCAGGGAGTGTCAACGTCTCTTGCTACCCACAGCAGCAGCAGCATTATTCATGATCAATGGCAATGAGCCGTGCTCTGTAGCCACGCGTGAGCATCATGGAGGTTGTGTTTTATTATTGTCAAGGCTGAGCGGATGGTGGTGGTGGTGGTGATGGGGAATCAGACACGCTGGCATCCGTTCCTGCCACCCCCAACTCTGAGAGAGATGTCTGGGCGAGTTCTCAACCCAGGTAACCGTGCGAGTCTCCGGCCCGATCCTCGGCCTTACCAAACGAGCGATGTGGATGTTCTACTTGAGGTTAAACGCCGGTGCCATTGGCATTATCAACGACTGCTTCAGGCTTTGCGTTCGTGTCGGAGTTGGGGGGGGGGGGTCCTGACGTTTTATCTTCCAGAATCCTTCGCGTCTCCTGCGTCCTCGCGACGCCGGCAAAGAGGGGGAAGAGAGATCATCGGTGAATCCAGGCAGTCGCAAGATCCCCAAGTCCCATTTACACAGACGTCTCTCTCGGTTCGAACTCCAAGCAAACCCTCTCGTGCGTCCCGTAAAGGTGTCTGGGCTTCGTCGCAGAGAATTCAGGCCGGTTTCCCTGGCACCTGGTAAACACCACAAATCTTCTCTGCCCAAATCTATCGCTTTTTCAAACGTGAGTTTTTGTTATTTTATTTGTGTTCGTATGTCTGGAGTTGACGGGGCGGGTAAGGGGGGGGGGTGTTGTGTTAACGCCGTGTCTTGCAGACTCGCGTCTCCTGCGTGCTGGCAACAAGAACTGCAACGGGGGGAAGAGCGAGAGAGTTGACAGTGATGTGCGAATCCAGATCCAGGCGGTTACAGGAGCCCAGCTCTGATTTTCCGCACGCAAACCCTCGCGTGTCTCTCCATCGCCTTGTGGATGATTGTGATGGTGGTGGTGATCAGGAGTGGAGTTTGGAGCGAAGATCAGGAGTGGAGTCTGGAGTGAGGATCAGGAGTTGAGTTTGGAGTGAGGATCTGGAGTTGAGTTTGGAGTGAGGATCTGGAGTGGAGTTTGGAGTGAGGATCTGGAATGGAGTTTGGGGTGAGGATCTGGAGTGGAGTTTGGAGTGAGGATCTGGAGTGGAGTTTGGAGTGAGGATCTGGAGTGGAGTTTGGAGTGAGGATCTGGAGTGGAGTTTGGAGTGAGGATCTGGAGTGGAGTTTGGAGTGAGGATCTGGAGTGGAGTTTGGAGCGAGGATCAGGAGTGGAGTTTGGAGTGAGGATCTGGAGTGGAGTTTGGAGCGAGGATCTGGAGTGGAGTTTGGAGCGAGGATCTGGAGTGGAGTTTGGAGCGAGGATCTGGAGTGGAGTTTGGAGTGAGGATCTGGAGTGGAGTTTGGAGCGAGGATCTGGAGTGGAGTTTGGAGTGAGGATCAGGATCTGGAGTGGAGTTTGGAGTGAGGATCTGGAGTGGAGTTTGGAGTGAGGATCAGGATCTGGAGTGGAGTTTGGAGTGAGGATCAGGATCTGGAGTGGAGTTTGGAGTGAGGATCAGGATCTGGAGTGGAGTTTGGAGCAAAGTGCCAGCAGACCAGAATCATCAACGACTACTTCAGGCTTTGCGTTCGTATCGGAGGTGGGGGGGGGTCCTGACGTTTTATCTTCCAGAATCCCTCGCGTCTCCTGCGTCCTCGCGACGTCGGCAAAGAGGGGGAAGAGAGATCATCGGTGAATCCAGGCAGTCGCAAGATCCCCAAGTCCCATTTACACAGACGTCTCTCTCGGTTCGAACTCCACGCAAACCCTCTCGTGCGTCCTGTGAAGGAAGTGCGGATGTCTGGGGCGTCGTTAGGAGAATCCAAGCAGTTTCCATGGAACCTGGTAACAGCGTGTGACTCCTTTGCCCACCCGTTCAAGTTTGTTTTCACTGCAGACGTTGCTACTGCGTTCGCATCGCAGCTGGGAGTGGGTTGGTGGGGGGGGTGTCCTAACGTTCTGTCTTCCAGAATCCTCTCCCCGGTCTCTACTCTCGCTCAAACGTCAAACATCTCGGTACAGCTCCAAAGCAAGGAAGCCCCAACGGGGCAGAGATCCCAGGCAGTGACGGGACAGGGAGCCAGGTCTGCGTCTCGATGTCTCGGTTCAACTCCACGCGGCTTCGTGTTGCGCAAGCGGAGTGGAGGGCGTGCAGATGTCTGGGGCGTTGTCGGGAGAATCCAGGCCGTTAACGGGACACCTGGTAAAGTTAAAACGCCGTTGCCATTGGCGTCGTCAACGACTGCTTCAGGCTTTGCGTTCGTATCGGAGTTGGGGGGGGGCGTCCTGACGTTTTATCTTCCAGACTCACTCGCGTCTCCTGCGTCCTCGCGACGCCGGCAAAGAGGGGGAAGAGAGCTCATCGGTGAATCCAGGCAGTCGCAAGATCCCCAAGTCCCATTTACACAGACGTCTCTCTCGGTTCGAACTCCACGCAAACCCTCTCGTGCGTCCCGTAAAGGTGTCTGGGCTTCGTCGTGGAGAATTCAGGCCGGTTTCCGTGGCACCTGGTAACAATGCGACTCTTGCCCAAGTTTGTTTTCACTGCAGACGTTGCTACTGCGTTCGCATCGCCGCTGGGGGTGGGTTGGGGGGGGGGTTCCTAACGTTCTGTCTTCCAGAATCCTCTCCCCGGTCTACTCTCGCTCAAACGTCAAACATCTCGGTACAGCTCCAACGAAAGGAAGCCCCAATGGGGCAGAGATCCCAGGCAGTGGCAAGACAGGGGGAGGCAGGTCTGCGTCTGCCCAAATCTATCGCTTTTTTACACGCTTTTATTTAACTCAAGTCTGTTGTATCCTCAAAAAAGAAATCTTGTAACTCAATTTCAACCGTATTCCCAATGTCGTATCCACTGCAACCTTCGTATAGGTATGTCATACTGATGACAATACTATATTCTATAATTGAGAAAAAAAAATTTAAATGATCTTTTTTTGCAGCTCTAATTGTCCACGTTTACGGCTCAAATTGTCGACGCTCAACTCGTGTTGGCTGGAAATCACCACGGTCCCTCACGTTACTGCAAGATTTAAATCGGTGTTCTCTTAGGGCCGTCCTGAATATTTCCCCAAGCCAGCAAAGGGCGTTGATGGTTACATTGCTAGCAAGCGGCGTGCAGTGTTGGACATTGTGGATCTGGGAGGGGGGAGGGGCTCCTAACGTTCCATGTTACAGGACCCCAGCAGTTGTGCCTAGCGCAGACGTCTCGTTCAACTCCACGCAACTTCCTCAGTGCAACTCCACACGGTCTCTGTGCAACTCAACGCAACCTTGATGCAACTCCAACAGCGTCCATCAGGGAGTGTCAATGTCTCTTGCTACCCACAGCAGCAGCAGCAACATTATTACTATGAACTGGTCATGAGCAGTGCTGCTAGGCAGCCACGAGTGTGAACACGGAGGTTGTGTTTATCGTTGTCAAGGCTCGGCAGGTGGTGGTGGTGGTGAATGGGAAACGCAAGCTGACGCACAGAGCAAGCAGCCGCACTGCTGTACAACACCAACCCAGCCCTGGGTGGAAGGGGAGAGAAGCCGTACGGCCATTACCATCCATCAGGGAGTGTCAATGACTCGTGTACTTCCCACACAGCAACTTTATTTATCAATGGCAATGAGCCTTGGCTGTGTAGTCCACACGTGGACATACGGAGGTTGTGTTTATCGTTGTCAAGGCTGAGCGGATGATGGTGGTGGTGGTGATGGGGAATCAGACACGCTGGCATCCGTTCCTGACACCCCCAACTCTGAGAAAGATGTCTGGGCGAGTTCTCAACCCAGGTAACCGTGCGAGTCTCCGGCCCGATCTTCGGCCTTGCTCACCAAACGAGCGATGTGGATGTTTTACTTGAGCACCAAAGGGACATTAAATTCTCCCAAACACAGCTGTCAGCAGTGGCAGTGCTTGCTTGCCAACAAGGACATTCAATTGATTTTGATAACGTTGAAGTGTTTTGCGGAACTAATTATTACTGGCCAAGATTAGAGAATACATTTTAATTGAGAATAATTCAAATAATTTCAACCGTTGTGATAGCTACAGACTCGGCGCAGCCTGGAAGCTTCTTAAATCTCGACTTAAAGCGTTAGTGGCTGCAGGAATTCATTCTCTTTGGGTCTTTCGGCAAAGTCACGTGACTTTACCGACTGTATTAAGTAATACACAACACACATTGCAATGCCTTAGAGGTGAGTCACATGCTAAGTGGCTGATTACTGATCTATTACTTAGTTGCATAGACCCTCACCGCCGCCTCTGATCTCGAATCCTGAAGGGGTTCAACAACGACGATGACATCGTCTTCCTGCACTGTTTGTTTAAGACCAGAAGCAGGTGGATGGCTTCACTATTCTGGCAAATCGCACCGAAGGTGCCGGATGTAATTTTCAGCGAAACGTCGCTGTTACTCTGATTGTAAATGTCGTCGATCCACTCTTCAACACACCGGCGGGCTAAAGTGGTGAACTATTTTGTCTTTTGTCAACGTGACACTTTTTTTACTGATTGGCCGTGTCGGGTGGTGGCGGGTTTTAACGACACATTTAAAATATTTACGAGATCCAATCCAAAAGCAACAACAACTCTATTACGCTTTTACAAACGTTTCGTTGCTACCGAATTTGTGTTCTCATGTCGGGAGTTGGGGCTGGGTAGGAGGAAGGGTTGCCGTGTCTTAGACTGGTAACACCGCAACTCCTTTGGCCGTGCGTTTGAATTTGCCTTGCTGCTACTACTACAGGATTTGTTTGTATCGGGGAGGGGGGAGGGGCTCCTAACGTTCTATGTTACAGGACCCCAGCAGTTGTGCCTAGCGCAGATGTCTCGGTTCAACTCCACGCAACTTCCTCAGTGCAACTCCACGTAACCTGGCTGCAACTCCAGGCAACTTTCTCAGTGCAACTCGCAAGCAACCTCGCGACATCGTACAAGGGGGGAGAGCAACAGGGAAGGAAGCGCAAATTGCTCCTCTACCATCGGCCATTCCAGGCGGTTAGCGGGACCCGGTAACACCGTCAACACTTTGACGTTCACATTTGCCTCGCTGCTACTGCTGCTACTGCTGCTACAGGCCTTGTGTTTGTGTGTGTGGGGGGGGGGGGTTTGTCTCACGTTCTATCTTCCAGAATCCTCTCCCCGGTCTACTCTCGCTCAAACGTCAAACATCTCGGTACAGCTCCAAAGCAAGGAAGCCCCAACGGGGCAGAGATCCCAGGCAGTGACGGGACAGGGAGTCAGGTCTGCGTCTCGATGTCTCGGTTCAACTGCAGAGGCAGGAAGTGCAAACGGTCGAATCGACGGTGGATACGGGCAGTTAGCGGACCTCCTGGTAACACCGCAACCCCTTTGGCCGTGCGTTTGAATTTGCCTTGCTGCTACTACTACAGGACTTGTTTGTGTTGGGGGGGGGGGGTACTCTAACGTTCTGTCTTCCAGAATCTTTCCTCGTGTCTACTCTGAAACATCTCGGTACAGCTCCAAAGAAAGGAAGCCCCAACGGGGCAGAGACCGCCCGTCAAAAGGTTCTGTTCGCTGCTCGTGAAACATTAAAAAACTGGAGGATGAATTTGCGGAGATTTTTTTTATTGCGAGGATGAAATGTCTCCATGAAACAAACTCTTTCATCCCGAGTCATCGCGGCCACTCCACGTCGGTTTGGCAACGTCAAAGCCCCGGCATGCGTGAAGTCTGGAAGGTTCCGGGAAATGAACGATTGGACAATGAACGCTCGACAAATTGTGGAGGAATTTGAAGTAATTTTTTACAAACTATAAATCTGCATCAGCAAGTGCTTCTTGAAGGGAGGCGGCCCCCCCTCTTTGCCAAAGATTTAACAATTGACTTTTTTACGAACGTGGAAATTGCGCACCGCTTAAGCCACTTGGAGAGGGCAAGGCTGGGGGACCCCCCCCCCCCACCCCACTATGCGATTGACGGGGCATGCAGCAGCTACACACTTGTATTGCCCTCCTAAGTGTGCTTATTGGGGGGGGGAGGGGGGGACCATTGCGAAGCGACCAACAGCAACTCTTGTCGGCCTGGTCTTTTGCGCAGATTGCCCGAGGGGGAAGTGGGCATCGTCCAGGAGACGTGTGAAGCAGAGGAGGGTCGGGGACGCAGATGCACGGGGCTCGCTCGCACAGGCGGTTCCTTGCCGGCGTGAAATCAATCGTCGGGTCACAAACATCACACTCAGTCAGCGCTCAGCCCACCGTCAACGCTGCTACTGTCACAGCTCCACTGTCACCGCCTGCCACTGCTTGGCCACCGTCACCGCCATCTGCTGCCCAGCCACGATCACTGCCCAGCCACCATCACCGCCTCTGCACTGCCCAGCCACCATCACCGTCTCTGCACTGCCACTAAATACCATCACCGCCTCTGCACTGCCACTAAATACCATCACCGCCTCTGCACTGCCACTAAATACCATCACCGCCTCTGCACTGCCACTGAATCGGCCACCGTCACCGCCATCTGCTGCCCAGCCACGATCACTGTCCAGCCACCATCACCCCCTCTGCACTGCCCAGCCACCATCACCGCCTCTGCACTGCCACTGAATCGGCCACCGTCACCGCCCCTCTGCTGCCCAGCCACAGGAAGCTCACACAGCTGCTCCGTCTGCCCTGCACCCTCCTCCCCCGTGTGCGCGTTTTGTAGCCGCTCACTGGCTGCTGGCGTTCTATACCAAGCTCCACCGACCGGCCATCCTCCTATGTGTGGGTGGCGCAGGCTGTGCGGTAAAGCAATCGTCCCACTCCTCCCACATGCAATTTCACCCCACGTGGTGCACGGCGCTGTGTGCATGGAAGAAGGCATTGGGTGGGCGGGCGGGGGGGGGGGTTGTCCTTAACCAAATGTCTTCCAGAAGTTTCTCCCCCCCCCCATCTCCTCCCACCTGAGCAGAGCTTGCGTCTCCGTAGCCCAGGCGGTGAGACGTCTCGTGCCTCGTGGTCTGGGTAAACCAATGGACTCGCCCCACACACCCACTTGTTACCTGTGGAACATACGAATCTGTCCGTTGCTGTGGCTTGCCAGAAATCTTGAGGGGGGGCGGGGGGGGGGGCCTTTCACGTTCTCTGTTACAGAACCTAGTCAAACGTGCAGCCCTACCTACCTACCTACCCTGTACAACAAGCCCAGCCCTGCAGAAGGGGAAGAAGAGACACCACGGCAAGCCCCCCATGACACCGCCACAACCAGGGAGTGCCCTTTGACTCGCCTCACTCTGCATGCGTCATTCTCAATGGGTCATGAGTTGGCTCTGTAGCCACGAGTGTGAACGTGGAGCTGTGTTTATCGTTGTCAAGGATGAGCGGGTGATGGTGGCGATGGGTGGAGAATGGGAGGAACGCAACCCCCGACTGCTGTACTAATCGGCACAAAGTAAACCAGCCGTGGAAGGAGCGAGGCGAGAATCTTTGCCGCCACCAGGGAGTGTCCTTAACTCTTCGTGCTTTACAGCCACACGGCAACATTTATAATTGTTTATCAATGGTGATGGGCCTTGGCTCTGTAGCCCACGAGTGTGAACACGGAGGTTGTGTTTATCGTTGTCAAGGCTCGGCAGGTGGTGGTGGTGAATGTGAAACGCAAGCTGACGCACAGAGCAAGCAGCCGCACTGCTGTACAACACCAACCCAGCCCTGGGTGGAAGGTGGGAGAAGCCGTACGGCCATTACCATCCATCAGGGAGTGTCAATGACTCGTGTACTTCCCACACAGCAACTTTATTTATCAATGGCAATGAGCCTTGGCTGTGTAGCCCACACGTGGACATACGGAGGTTGTGTTTATCGTTGTCAAGGATGAGCGGGTGATGGTGGCGATGGGCGAAATGTGAGGAACGCAACCCCCTGCCGCTGTTACAACCCAGTCCTGGACAGGAGGGGCCAGAGACACCCAACAGCGTCCATCAGGGAGTGTCAACGTCTCTTGCTACCCACAGCAGCAGCAGCAGCAGCATTATTTATGATCAATGGCAATGAGCCGTGCTCTGTAGCCACGCGTGAGCATCATGGAGGTTGTGTTTTATTATTGTCAAGGCTGAGCGGATGGTGGTGGTGGTGATGGGGAATCAGACACGCTGGCATCCGTTCCTGCCACCCCCAACTTTGAGAGAGATGTCTGGGCGAGTTCTCAACCCAGGTAACCGTGCGAGTCTCCGGCCCGATCCTCGGCCTTGCTCACCAAACGAGCGATGTGGATGTTTTACTTGAGCACCAAAGGGACATTAAATTCTCCCAAACACAGCTGTCAGCAGTGGCAGTGCTTGCTTGCCAACAAGGACATTCAATTGATTTTGATAACGTTGAAGTGTTTTGCGGAACTAATTATTACTGGCCAAGATTAGTTAGAGAATACATTTTAATTGAGAATAATTCAAATAATTTCAACCGTTGTGATAGCTACAGACTCAGTGCAGCCTGGAAGCTTCTTTAATCTCGACTTAAAGCTTTAGTGGTTGCAGGAATTCATTCTCTTTGGGTCTTTTGGCAAAGTCACGTGACTTTACCGACTGTATTAAGTAATACACAACACACATTGCAATGCCTTAGAGGTGAGTCACATGCTAAGTGGCTGATTACTGATCTATTACTTAGTTGCATAGACCCTCACCGCCGCCTCTGATCTCGAATCCCGATGGGGTTCAACAACGACGATGACATCGTCATCCTGCACTGTTTAAGACCAGAAGCAGGTGGATGGCTTCACTATTCTGGCAAATCGCACCGAAGGTGCCGGATGTAATTTCCAGCGAAACGTCGCTGTTACTCTGATTGTAAATGTCGTGGATTCACTCTTCAACACACCGGCGGGCTAAAGTGGTGAACTCTTTTGTCTTTTGTCAACGTGACACTTTTTCTACTGATTGGCCGTGTCGGGTGGTGGCGGGTTTTAACGACACATTTAAAATATTTACGAGATCCAATCCAAAAGCAACAACAACTCTATTACGCTTTTACAAACGTTTCGTTGCTACAGAATTTGTGTTCTCATGTCGGGAGTTGGGGCTGGGTAGGAGGAAGGGTTGCCGTGTCTTAGACTGGTAACACCGCAACTCCTTTGGCCGTGCGTTTGAATTTGCCTTGCTGCTACTACTACAGGATTTGTTTGTATCGGGGAGGGGGGAGGGGCTCCTAACGTTCTATGTTACAGGACCCCAGCAGTTGTGCCTAGCGCAGATGTCTCGGTTCAACTCCACGCAACTTCCTCGGTGCAACTCCACACGGTCTCGCTGCAACTCCAGGCAACTCAGTTCAACTCCACGTAGCCTCAGAACAATTTAATTCAACCTTGCTCCAACTTCACACGTTCTCTTTGCAACTCCACGTTACCTCGCTGCAACTCTACGTAACGTCAGAACAATTTCATTCAACCTTGCTCCAACTCCTCGCAACCTCAGTGCAACTCCACGTGTTCTCTGTGCAACTCCCAAGCAACCTCGCGACATCGTACAAGGGGGGAGAGCAACAGGGAAGGAAGCGCAAATTGCTCCTCTATCATCGGCCATTCCAGGCGGTTAACGGGACCCGGTAACACCGTCAACACTTTGACGTTCACATTTGCCTCGCTGCTACTGCTGCTACAGGCCTTGTGTTTGTATCAGGGGGAGTGGGGGGGGGGTCTCTAACGTTCTGTCTTCCAGAATCCTCTCCCCGGTCTACTCTCGCTCAAACGTCAAACATCTCGGTACAGCTCCAAAGCAAGGAAGCCCCAACGGGGCAGAGATCCCAGGCAGTGACGGGACGGGGAGCCAGGTCTGCGTCTCGATGTCTCGGTTCAACTCCACACAACTTCCTCAGTGCAACTCCACACGGTCTCTGTGCGACTCAACGCAACCTTGATGCAACTCCCATCAACGTCCATCAACGTCCATCAGGGAGTGTCAATGTCTCTCGCTACCCGCAGCAGCAGAACCATTATTACTATGAACTGGTCATGAGCAGTGCTGCTAGGTAGCCACGAGTGTGAACACGGAGGTTGTGTTTATCATTGTCAAGGCTGAGCGGATGGTGGTGGTGGTGGTGATGGGGAATCAGACACGCTGGCATCCGTTCCTGCCACCCCCAACTCTGAGAGATGTCTGGGCGAGTTCTCAACCCAGGTAACCGTGCGAGTCTCCGGCCCGATCCTCGGCCTTGCTCACCAAACGAGCGACGTGGGTGTTTTACTTGAGGTTAAACGCCGTTGCCATTGGCATTGTCAACGACTCCTTCAGGCTTTGCGTTCGTTTCGGAGTTGGGGGGGGGGGGTCCTGACGTTTTATCTTCCAGAATCCTTCGCGTCTCCTGCGTCCTCGTGACGCCGGCAAAAAGGGGGAAGAGAGATCATCGGTGAATCCAGGCAGTCGCAAGATCCCCAAGTCCCATTTACACAGACGTCTCTCTTGGTTCGAACTCCACGCAAACCCTCTCGTGCATCCCGTGAAGGAAGTTCAGATGTCTGGGGCGTCGTCGGGAAAACCCAGACAGCGGGCCTCCTGGTAACACCGCAACTCCTTTGGCCGTGCATTTCAATTTGCCTTGCTGCTACTACTACAGGATTTGTTTGTATCGGGGAGGGGGGAGGGGCTCCTAACGTTCTATGTTACAGGACCCCAGCAGTTGTGCCTAGCGCAGACGTCTCGTTCAACTCCACGCAACTTCCTCAGTGCAACTCTACGTAACCTCGCTGCAACTCCAGGCAACTCGGTCCAACTCCACGTAACCTCAGAACACCTTCACGCAACCTTGCTCCAACTCCTCGCAACTTCAGTGCAACTCCACGCATTCTCTGTGCAACTCCCAAGCAACCTCGCGACATCGTACAAGGGGGGAGAGCAACAGGGAAGGAAGCGCAAATTGCTCCTCTATCATCGGCCATTCCAGGCGGTTAACGGGACCCGGTAACACCGTCAACACTTTGACGTTCACATTTGCCTCGCTGCTACTGCTGCTACAGGCCTTGTGTTTGTGTGTGGGGGGGGGGGTGTCTCACGTTCTGTCTTCCAGAATCCTCTCCCCGGTCTACTCTCGCTCAAACGTCAAACATCTCGGTACAGCTCCAAAGCAAGGAAGCCCCAACGGGGCAGAGATCCCAGGCCGTGACGGGACAGGGAGCCAGGTCTGCGTCTCGATGTCTCGGTTCAACTCCACGCGGCTTCCTCAGTGCAACTCCACACGGTCTCTGTGCGACTCAACGCAACCTTGATGCAACTCCCAACAACGTCCATCAACGTCCATCAGGGAGTGTCAATGTCTCTCGCTACCCGCACCAGCAGCAGCAGAAACATTATTACTATGAACTGGTCATGAGCAGTGCTGCTAGGTAGCCACGAGTGTGAACACGGAGGTTGTGTTTATCGTTGTCAAGGCTGAGCGGATGATGGTGGTGGTGGCGATGGGCGGAATGTGAGGAACGCAACCCCCTGCCGCTGTTACAACCCAGTCCTGGACAGGAGGGGCCAGAGACACCCAACAGCGTCCATCATGGAGTGTCAACGTCTCTTGCTACCCACAGCAGCAGCAGCAGCAGCATTATTTATGATCAATGGCAATGAGCCGTGCTCTGTAGCCACGCGTGAGCATCATGGAGGTTGTGTTTTATTATTGTCAAGGCTGAGCGGATGGTGGTGGTGGTGGTGATGGGGAATCAGACACGCTGGCATCCGTTCCTGCCACCCCCAACTTTGGGAGAGATGTCTGGGCGAGTTCTCAACCCCGGTAACCGTGCGAGTCTCCGGCCCGATCCTCGGCCTTGCTCACCAAACGAGCGATGTGGATGTTCTACTTGAGGTTTGTTGACGTTTTGTTTATCGTAATTGGCCACGTGGGGAAAAGTTGTCGACAGGACTTGGACAGTTTTAAACGAGGCAAAACTTAAAACCTAATTAGCAAATGACCACAGCGTGAAGTTTACGTAATGCGACCTGAAGATTGAAATCAATGATAATTGGTTTTTTACCCTTTTATCTGGCAACAAAACTGATACCTTTTTGACACGGAGTCATGTTTGCATTGACCACAATACCTGCGGTCGGAATGCAAACAAAAAACACAACTCTGATAATGATATGCACTGTCCTTGAAGTTGATTGGTCCACACCGAGACAGCTTTTCTTAGAGCCCAGTCTCACATGGTGTTGGACCAGATGACACCAAAAGGTGTCGGTTTTGTTGCCAGATAAAAGGGTAAAAAACCAATGATCATATTCTGCTACTGGCAAAGGAGGTTCCTATGGTGGATTGAAATCGGTGTTCTCTTACGGCCGTGCTGAATATTTCCCCAAGCCAGCAAAGGGCGTTGATGGTGACATTGCTAGCAAGCGGCGTGCAGTGTTGGCCGTTGTGGATCTGGGGTGGGGGAGGGGGGAGGGGCTCCTAACGTTCTATGTTGCAGGACCCCAGCAGTTGTGCCTAGCGCAGACGTCTCGTTCAACTCCACGCAACTTCCTCAGTGCAACTCCACGCAACCTCGCTGCAACTCCAGGCAACTCGGTCCAACTCCACGTAACCTCAGAACAATTTCATTCAACCTTGCTCCAACTCCTCGCAACTTCAGTGCAACTCCACGCGTTCTCTGTGCAACTCGCAAGCAACCTCGCGACATCGTACAAGGGGGGAGAGCAACAGGGAAGGAAGCGCAAATTGCTCCTCTATCATCGGCCATTCCAGGCGGTTAACGGGACCCGGTAACACCGTCAACACTTTGACGTTCACATTTGCCTCGCTGCTACTGCTGCTACAGGCCTTGTGTTTGTGTGTGTGGGGGGGGGGGGGTGTCTCTCACGTTCTGTCTTCCAGAATCCTCTCCCTGGTCTTCTCTCACACACCGAACATCTCGGTACAGCTCCAACTGAAGGAAGCCCCAACGGGGCAGAGATCCCAGGCAGTGACAGGAAGGGGAGCCCCACCAGTCCTGCGTCATGACCGCTCTCTCGGTTTCAACTCGGGGGGGACACCCTTTGGCGTCGGTCGTGCACGGAACAGCTGAGGGGTGAAGGGCGTGAGGGCGTCTGGGGCGTCTCCAGGCAGTTTCCATGGAACCTGGTAACAGCGTGTGACTCCTTTGCCCACCCGTTAAAGTTTGTTTTCACTGCAGACGTTGCTACTGCGTTCGCATCGCGGTTGGGGGGGGTGGGTGTCCTAACGGTTTATCTTCCAGAAACCTCTCCCCGGTCTACTCTCGCTCACACATCTCGGTACAGCTCCAAAGAAAGGAAGCCCCAACGGGGCAGAGACCGCCCGTCAAAAGGTTCTGTTCGCTGCTCGTGAAACATTAAAGAACTGGAGGATGAATTTGCGGAGATTTTTTTTATTGCGAGGATGAAATGTCTCCATGAAACAAACTCTTTCATCCCGAGTCATCGCGGCCACTCCACGTCGGTTTGGCAACGTCAAAGCCCCGGCACGCGTGAAGTCTGGAAGGTTCCCGAAAAAGAACGATTGGACAATGAACGCTCGACAAATTGTGGAAGAATTTGAAGTAATTTTTTACAAACTATAAATCTGCATCGGCAAGTGCATCTTGAAGGGAGGCGGCCCCCCCTCTTTGGGAAAGATTTAACAATTGACTTTTTTACGAACATGGAAATTGCGCACCGCTTTAGAGACTTGGAGAGGGCAAGGCTGGGGGACCCCCCCCCCCCACCCCACTATGCGATTGACGGGGTATGCAGCAGCTACACACTTGTATTGCCCTCCTAAGTGTGGTTATTGGGGGGGGGGGGGGGGGGAGCATTGCGAAGCCACCAACAGCAACTCTTGTCGGCCTGGTCTTTTGCGCAGATTGCCCGAGGGGGAAGTGGGCATCGTCCAGGAGACGTGTGAAGCAGAGGAGGGTCGGGGACGCAGATGCACCGGGGCTCGCTCGCACAGGCGGTTCCTTGCCGGCGTGAAATCAATCGTCGGGTCACAAACATCACACTCAGTCAGCGCTCAGCCCACCGTCAACGCTGCTACTGTCACAGCTCCACTGTCACCGCCTGCCACTGCTCGGCCACCGTCACCGCCATCTGCTGCCCAGCCACGATCACTGCCCAGCCACCATCACCGCCTCTGCACTGCCCAGCCACCATCACCGCCTCTGCACTGCCACTAAATACCATCACCGCCTCTGCACTGCCACTGAATCGTTCACCGTCACCGCCCCTCTGCTGCCCAGCCACAGGAAGCTCACACAGCTGCTCCGTCTGCCCTGCACCCTCCTCCCCCGTGTGCGCGTTTTGTAGCCGCTCACTGGCTGCTGGCGTTCTATACCAAGCTCAACCGACCGGCCATCATCCTCCTATGTGTGGGTGGCGCAGGCTGTGCGGTAAAGCAATCGTCCCACTCCTCCCACATGCAATTTCACCCCACGTGGTGCACGGTGCTGTTTGCATGGAAGAAGGCATTGGGTGGGCGGGGGGGGTTGTCCTTAACCAAATGTCTTCCAGAAGTTTCTCCCCCCCCCCATCTCCTCCCACCTGAGCAGAGCTTGCGTCTCCGTAGCCCAGGCGGTGAGACGTCTCGTGCCTCGTGGTCTGGGTAAACGAATGGACTCGCCCCACACACCCACTTGTTACCTGTGGAACATACGAATCTGTCCGTTGCTGTGGCTTGCCAGAAATCTTGAGGGGGGGGGCGGGGGGGGCCTTTCACGTTCTCTGTTACAGAACCTAGTCAAACGTGCAGCCCTACCTACCTACCCTGTACAACAAGCCCAGCCCTGCAGAAGGGGAAGAAGAGACACCACGGCAAGCCCCATGACACCGCCACAACCAGGGAGTGCCCTTTGACTCGCCTCACTCTGCATGCGTCATTCTCAATGGGTCATGAGTTGGCTCTGTAGCCACGAGTGTGAACACGGAGGTTGTGTTTATCGTTGTCAAGGCTCAGCAGGTGGTGGTGGTGGTGAATGGGAAACGCAAGCTGACGCACAGAGCAAGCAGCCGCACTGCTGTACAACACCAACCCAGGGAGTGTCAATGACTCTTTGTACTTCCCACACAGCGACTTTATTGATCAATGGCAATGAGCCTTGGCTCTGTAGCCCACACGTGGACATACGGAGGTTGTGTTTATCGTTGTCAAGGCTGAGCGGATGATGGTGGTGGTGATGGAGTCGGACACACTGGCATCCGTTCCTGCCACCCCCAACTTTGAGAGATGTCTGGGCGAGTTCTCAACCCAGGTAACCGTGCGAGTCTCCGGCCCGATCCTCGGCCTTGCTCACGAAACGAGCGATGTGGGTGTTTTACTTGAGGTTAAACGCCGTTGCCATTGGCATTATTAACGACTACTTCAGGCTTTGCGTGCGTGTTGGAGGTGGGGGGGGCTCCTGACGTTTTATCTTCCAGAATCCCTCGCGTCTCCTGCGTCCTTGCGACGCCAGCAAAGAAGAGATCATGGGTGAATCCAGGCAGTCGCAAGATCCCCAAGTTCGATTTACACAGACGTCTCTCTCGGTTCGAACTCCACGCAAAAACCCTCTCGTGCGTCCTGTAAAGGAAGTGGGAATATCAGGGCTTCGTCGGGAGAATCCAGGCAGTTTCCATGGAACCTGGTAACAGCGCAACTCTTTTGCCACTTGTTCAAGTTTGTTTTCACTACAGATGTTGCTTCTGCGTTCGAATTTCTGTTGGGGGGGGGGGGTCCTAACGGTTTATCTTCCAGAATTTCTCTCCCCGGTCTACTTTCGTTCAAACATCTCGGTACAGCTCCAAAGAAAGGAATCCCCAACATGGCAGAGATCCCAGTCCTGGACAGGAGGGGACAGAGACACCCAACAGCGTCCATCAGGGAGTGTCAACGTCTCTTGCTACCCGCAGCAGCAGCAGCAGCAGCATTATTTATGATCAATGGCAATGAGCCGTGCTCTGTAGCCACGCATGAGCATCATGGAGGTTGTGTTTTATTATTGTCAAGGCTGAGTGGATGATGGTGGTGGTGATGGGGAATCAGACGCGCTGGCATCCGTTCCTGCCACCCCCAACTCTGAGAGAGATGTCTGGGCGAGTTCTCAACCCAGGTAACCGTGCGAGTCTCCGGCCCGATTCTCGGCCTTGCTCACGAAACGAGCGATGTGGATGTTCTACTTGAGGTTAAACGCCGTTGCCATTGGCATTATCAACGAGTACTTCAGGCTTTGCGTTCGTATCGGAGTTGGGGGGGGGGTCCTGACGTTTTATCTTCCAGAATCCCTCGCGTCTCCTGCGTCCTCGCGACGCCGGCAAAGAGGGGGAAGAGAGATCATCTGTGAATCCAGGCAGTCGCAAGATCCCCAAGTCCCATTTACACAGACGTCTCTCTCGGTTCGAACTCTGGGACATTCGTCGGGAAAACCCAGACAGCGGTTTTCCTGGTAACACCGCAACTCCTTTGGCCGTGCGTTTGAGTTTGTCTTGCTGCTACTTACTACAGGATTTGTAGTTACCTCGATGCAACTCTACGTAACCTCAGAACATCGGAGGGGAAAAAACCCTATTATGTTTTGCTTTTCGTAATTGGCCACGTGGGGAAAGGTTGTGGGCAGGACTTTGTGAAAGTTTTAAACGAGGCAAAACTTGACACTTTTATTAGCAAATGACCACAGCGTCAAGTTTACGTAATGTGACCTGAAGATTGAAATCGGTGTTCTCTTACGGCCGTCCTGAACATTTCCCTAAGCCAGCAAAGGGCGTTGATGGTGACATTGCTAGCAGGCAGCGTGCAGTGTTTTCCGTTGTGGGTCTGGGGTGGGGGAGGGGGGGGGCTCCTAACGTTCTATGTTACAGGACCCCAGCAGTTGTGCCTAGCGCAGACGTCTCGTTCAACTCCACGCAACTTCCTCGCTGCAACTCCAGGCAACTCGGTCCAACTCCACGTAGCCTCAGAACAATTTCATTCAAACTTGCTCCAACTCCTCACCTCCACACGTTCTGTGCAACTCCACGTTACCTCGCTGCAACTCTACGTAACCTCAGAACACCTTCACGCAACCTTGCTCCAACTCCTCGCAACTCCACGCGTTCTATGTGCAACTCCCAAGCAACCTCGCGACATCGTACAAGGGGGGAGAGCAACAGGGAAGGAAGCGCAAATTGCTCCTCTATCATCGGCCATTCCAGGCGGTTAACGGGACCCGGTAACACCGTCAACACTTTGACGTTCACATTTGCCTTGCTGCTACTGCTGCTACAGGCCTTGTTTGTATCGGGGGGGAGTGGGTTGGGGGGGGGGGTCTCTAACGTTCTGTCTTCCAGAATCCTCTCCCCGGTCTACTCTCGCTCAAACGTCAAACATCTCGGTACAGCTCCAAAGCAAGGAAGCCCCAACGGGGCAGAGATCCCAGGCAGTGACGGGACAGGGAGCCAGGTCTGCGTCTCGATGTCTCGGTTCAACTCCACGCGGCTTCGTGTCGCGCAACCGGAGTGGAGGGCGTGCAGATGTCTGGGGCGTCGTCGGGAGAATCCAGGCCGTTAACGGGACACCTGGTAAAGTTGAAACGCCGTTGCCATTGGCGTTGTCAACGACTACTTCAGGCTTTGCGTTCGTATTGGAGTTGGGGGGGAGGGGGGTCCTGACGTTTTATTTTCCAGAATTCCTCGCGTCTCCTGCGTCCTCGCGACGCCGGCAAAGAGGGGGAAGAGAGATCATCGGTGAATCCAGGCAGTCGCAAGATCCCCAAGTCCGATTTTCCACACGTCTCTCTCGGTTCGAACTCCACGCAAACCCTCTAGTGCGTCCCGTAAAGGAAGTTCAGATGTCTGGGGCGTCGTCGGGAAAACGCAGTTAGCGGACCTCCTGGTAACACCGCAACCCCTTTGGCCGTGCGTTTGAATTTGCCTTGCTGCTACTACTACAGGATTTGTTTGTATCGGGGGGTGGGGATGGGGGGTCTCTAACCTTTTATGTTCCAGAATCTTTCCTCGTGTCTACTCTGAAACATCTCGGTACAGCTCCAACGAAAGGAAGCCCCAACATGGCAGAGATCCCAGTCCTGGACAGGAGGGGACAGAGACACCCAACAGCATCCATCAGGGAGTGTCAACGTCTCTTTCTACCCACAGCAGCAGCAGCAGCATTATTTATGATCAATGGCAATGAGCCGTGCTCTGTAGCCACGCGTGAGCATCATGGAGGTTGTGTTTTATTATTGTCAAGGCTGAGCGGGTGGTGGTGGTGGTGGTGATGGGGAATCAGACACGCTGGCATCCGTTCCTGCCACCCCCAACTCTGAGAGAGATGTCTGGGCGAGTTCTCAACCCAGGTAACCGTGCGAGTCTCCGGCCCGATTCTCGGCCTTGCTCACGAAACGAGCGATGTGGATGTTCTACTTGAGGTTAAACGCCGTTGCCATTGGCATTGTCAACGAGTACTTCAGGCTTTGCGTTCGTATCGGAGTTGGGGGGGGGGGGGGGTCCTGACGTTTTATCTTCCAGAATCCCTCGCGTCTCCTGCGTCCTCGCGACGCCGGCAAAGAGGGGGAAGAGAGATCATCTGTGAATCCAGGCAGTCGCAAGGTCCCCAAGTCCCATTTACACAGACGGCTCTCTCGGATCGAACTCCACGCAAACCCTCTCGTGCGTCCCGTAAAGGTGTCTGGGCTTCGCCGTGGAGAATTCAGGCCGGTTTCCGTGGCACCTGGTAACAACGCGACTCTTTTGCCCAAGTTTGTTTTCACTGCAGATGTTGCTACTGCGTTCGCATCGCAGCTGGAGGATGGGTTTGGGGGGGGGTGGGTGGCCTAACAGTTTCTTTTGCAGAAACCTCTCCCCGGTCTACTCTCGATCAAACGTCAAACATCTCGGTACAGCTCCAAAGCAAGGAAGCCCCAACGGGGCAGAGATCCCAGGCAGTGATGGGACAGGGAGCCAGGTCTGCGTCTCGATGTCTCGGTTCAACTGCAGAGGCAGGAAGTGCAAACGGTCGAATCGGCGGTGGATACGGGCAGTTAGCGGACCTCCTGGTAACACCGCAACTCCTTTGGCCGTGCGTTAGAATTTGCCTTGCTGCTACTACTACAGGATTTGTTTGTGTTGGGGGGGGGGGGGTACTCTAACGTTCTGTCTTCCAGAATCTTTCCTCGTGTCTACTCTGAAACATCTCGGTACAGCTCCAAAGAAAGGAAGCCCCAACGGGGCAGAGACCGCCCGTCAAAAGGTTCTGTTCGCTGCTCGTGAAACATTAAAAAACTGGAGGATGAATTTGCGGAGATTTTTTTTTATTGCGAGGATGAAATGTCTCCATGAAACAAACTCTCTCATCCCGAGTCATCGCGGCCACTCCACGTCGGTTTGGCAACGTCAAAGCCCCGGCACGCGTGAAGTCTGGAAGGTTCCGGGAAATGAACGATTGGACAATGAACGCTCGACAAATTGTGGAGGAATTTGAAGTAATTTTTTACAAACTAAACCTGCTTCAGCAAGTGCTTCTTGAAGGGAGGCGGTCCCCCCTCTTTGCGAAAGATTTAACAATTGACTTTTTTTTACGAACGTGGAAATTGCGCACCGCTTTAGAGACTTGGAGAGGGCAAGGCTGGGGACCCCCCCCCACCCCACTATGCGATTGACGGGGCATGCAGCAGCTACACACTTGTATTGCCCTCCTAAGTGTGCTTATTGGGGGGGGGAGGGGGGGACCATTGCGAAGCGACCAACAGCAACTCTTGTCGGCCTGATCTTTTGCGCAGATTGCCCGAGGGGGAAGTGGGCATCGTCCAGGAGACGTGTGAAGCAGAGGAGGGTCGGGGACGCAGATGCACGGGGCTCGCTCGCACAGGCGGTTCCTTGCCGGCGTGAAATCAATCGTCGGGTCACAAACATCACACTCAGTCAGCGCTCAGCCCACCGTCAACGCTGCTACTGTCACAGCTCCACTGTCACCGCCTGCCACTGCTCGGCCACCGTCACCGCCATCTGCTGCCCAGCCACGATCACTGCCCAGCCACCATCACCGCCTCTGCACTGCCCAGCCACCATCACCGCCTCTGCACTGCCACTAAATACCATCACCGCCTCTGCACTGCCACTGAATCGGCCACCGTCACCGCCCCTCTGCTGCCCAGCCACAGGTAGCTCGCACAGCTGCTCCGTCTGCCCTGCACCCTCCTCCCCCGTGTGCGCGTTTTGTAGCCGCTCGCTGGCTGCTGGCCTTCTATACCAAGCTCCACCGACCGGCCATCATCCTCCTATGTGTGGGTGGCGCAGGCTGTGCGGTAAAGCAATCGTCCCACTCCTCCCACATGCAATTTCACCCCACGTGGTGCACGGCGCTGTGTGCATGGAAGAAGGCATTGGGTGGGCGGGGGGGGGGGTTGTCCTTAACCAAATGTCTTCCAGAAGTTTCTCCCCCCCCCCATCTCCTCCCACCTGAGCAGAGCTTGCGTCTCCGTAGCCCAGGCGGTGAGACGTCTCGTGCCTCGTGGTCTGGGTAAACGAATGGACTCGCCCCACACACCCACTTGTTACCTGTGGAACATACGAATCTGTCCGTTGCTGTGGCTTGCCAGAAATCTTGAGGGGGGGCGGGGGGGGCCTTTCACATTCTGTTACAGAACCTAGTCAAACGTGCAGCCCTACCTACCTACCCTGTACAACAAGCCCCCAGCCCTGCAGAAGGGGAAGAAGAGACACCACAGCAAGTCCCCCATGACACCGCCACAACCAGGGAGAGTGCCCTTTGACTCGTCTCGCTCTGCATGCGTCATTCTCAATGGGTCATGAGTTGGCTCTGTAGCCACGAGTGTGAACGTGGAGCTGTGTTTATCGTTGTCAAGGATGAGCGGGTGATGGTGGCGATGGGTGGAGAATGGGAGGAACGCAACCCCCGACTGCTGTACTAATCGGCACAAAGTAAACCAGCCGTGGAAGGAGCGAGGCGAGAATCTTTGCCGCCACCAGGGAGTGTCCTTAACTCTTCGTGCTTTACAGCCACACGGCAACATTTATAATTGTTTATCAATGGTGATGGGCCTTGGCTCTGTAGCCCACGAGTGTGAACACGGAGGTTGTGTTTATTGTTGTCGAGGCTCGGCAGGTGGTGGTGGTGGTGAATGTGACACACAAGCTGACGCACAGAGCAAGCAGCCGCCCTGCTGTACAACACCAACCCAGCCCTGGGTGGAAGGGGGGAGAAGCCGTACGGCCATTACCATCCATCAGGGAGTGTCAATGACTCTTGTACTTCCCACACAGCAACTTTATTGATCAATGGCAATGAGCCTTGGCTGTGTAGCCCACACGTGGACATACGGAGGTTGTGTTTATCGTTGTCAAGGATGAGCGGGTGATGGTGGCGATGGGCGGAATGTGAGGAACGCAACCCCCTGCCGCTGTTACAACCCAGTCCTGGACAGGAGGGGCCAGAGACACCCAACAGCGTCCATCAGGGAGTGTCAACGTCTCTTGCTACCCACAGCAGCAGCAGCAGCAGCATTATTTATGATCAATGGCAATGAGCCGTGCTCTGTAGCCACGCGTGAGCATCATGGAGGTTGTGTTTTATTATTGTCAAGGCTGAGCGGATGGTGGTGGTGGTGATGGGGAATCAGACACGCTGGCATCCGTTCCTGCCACCCCCAACTCTGAGAGAGATGTCTGGGTGAGTCCTCAACCCAGGTAACCGTGCGAGTCTCCGGCCCGATCCTCGGCCTTGCTCACCAAACGAGCGATGTGGATGTTTTACTTGAGCACCAAAGGGACATTAAATTCTCCCAAACACAGCTGTCAGCAGTGGCAGTGCTTGCTTGCCAACAAGGACATTCAATTGATTTTGATAACGTTGAAGTGTTTTGCAGAACTAATTATTACTGGCCAAGATTAGTTAGAGAATTGAGAATAATTCAAATAATTTCAACCGTTGTGATAGCTACAGACTCGGCACAGCCTGGAAGCTTCTTAAATCTCGACTTAAAGCTTTAGTGGCTGCAGGAATTCATTCTCTTTGGGTCTTTCGGCAAAGTCGCGTGACTTTACCGACTGTATTAAGTAATACACAACACACATTGCAATGCCTTAGAGGTGAGTCACATGCTAAGTGGCTGATTACTGATCTATTACTTAGTTACATAGACCCTCACCGCCGCCTCTGATCTCGAATCCCGATGGGGTTCAACAACGACGATGACATCGTCATCCTGCACTGTTTGTTTAAGACCAGAAGCAGGTGGATGGCTTCACTATTCTGGCAAATCGCACCGAAGGTGCCGGATGTAATTTCCAGCGAAACGTCGCTGTTACTCTGATTGTAAATGTCGTGGATTCACTCTTCAACACACCGGCGGGCTAAAGTGGTGAACTCTTTTGTCTTTTGTCAACGTGACACTTTTTCTACTGATTGGCCGTGTCGGGTGGTGGCGGGTTTTAACGACACATTTAAAATATTTACGAGATCCAATCCAAAAGCAACAACAACTCTATTACGCTTTTACAAACGTTTCGTTGCTACCGAATTTGTGTTCTCATGTCGGGAGTTGGGGCTGGGTAGGAGGAAGGGTTGCCGTGTCTTAGACTGGTAACACCGCAACTCCTTTGGCCGTGCGTTTGAGTTTGCCTTGCTGCTACTACTACAGGATTTGTTTGTATCGGGGAGGGGGGAGGGGCTCCTAACGTTCTATGTTACAGGACCCCAGCAGTTGTGCCTAGCGCAGATGTCTCGGTTCAACTCCACGCAACTTCCTCGGTGCAACTCCACACGGTCTCGCTGCAACTCCAGGCAACTCAGTTCAACTCCACGTAGCCTCAGAACAATTTAATTCAACCTTGCTCCAACTTCACACGTTCTCTTTGCAACTCCACGTTACCTCGCTGCAACTCTACGTAACGTCAGAACAATTTCATTCAACCTTGCTCCAACTCCTCGCAACCTCAGTGCAACTCCACGTGTTCTCTGTGCAACTCCCAAGCAACCTCGCGACATCGTACAAGGGGGGAGAGCAACAGGGAAGGAAGCGCAAATTGCTCCTCTATCATCGGCCATTCCAGGCGGTTAACGGGACCCGGTAACACCGTCAACACTTTGACGTTCACATTTGCCTCGCTGCTACTGCTGCTACAGGCCTTGTGTTTGTATCAGGGGGAGTGGGGGGGGGTCTCTAACGTTCTGTCTTCCAGAATCCTCTCCCCGGTCTACTCTCGCTCAAACGTCAAACATCTCGGTACAGCTCCAAAGCAAGGAAGCCCCAACGGGGCAGAGATCCCAGGCAGTGACGGGACAGGGAGCCAGGTCTGCGTCTCGATGTCTCGGTTCAACTCCACGCGGCTTCGTGTCGCGCTAGCGGAGTGGAGAGCGTGCAGATGTCTGGGGCGTCGTCGGGAGAATCCAGGCCGTTAACGGGACACCTGGTAAAGTTAAAACGCCGTTGCCATTGGCGTCGTCAACGACTGCTTCAGGCTTTGCGTTCGTGTCGGAGTTGGGGGGGTGGGTCCTGACGTTTTATCTTCCAGAATCCTTCGCGTCTCCTGCGTCCTCGCGACGCCGGCAAAGAGGGGGAAGAGAGATCATCGGTGAATCCAGGCAGTCTCAAGATCCCCAAGTTCGATTTACACAGACGTCTCTCTGGTGGCGATGGGCGGAATGTGAGGAACGCAACCCCCTGCCGCTGTTACAACCCAGTCCTGGACAGGAGGGGCCAGAGGCAACCAACAGCGTCCATCAGGGAGTGTCAATGTCTCTTGCTACCCACAGCAGCAGCAGCAGCAACATTATTTATGATCAATGGCAATGAGCCGTGCTCTGTAGCCACGCGTGAGCATCATGGAGGTTGTGTTTTATTATTGTCAAGGCTGAGCGGATGGTGGTGGTGGTGGTGATGGGGAATCAGACACGCTGGCATCCGTTCCTGCCACCCCCAGAGAGATGTCTGGGCGAGTTCTCAACCCAGGTGACCGTGCGAGTCTCCGGCCCGATCCTCGGCCTTGCTCGCCAAACGAACGACGTGGATGTTTTACTTGAGGTTAAACGCCGTTGCCATTGGCATTATCAACGACTACTTCAGGCTTTGCTTTCGTGTCGGAGTTGGAGGGGGGGGGGCTCCTGACGATTTATCTTCCAGACTCCCTCGCGTCTCCTGCGTCCTCGCGACGCCGGCAAAGAGGGGGAAGAGACATCATCGGTGAATCCAGGCAGTCGCAAGATCCCCAAGTCCCATTTACACAGACGTCTCTCTCGGTTCGAACTCCACGCAAACCCTCTCGTGTCTCTCCATCGCCTTGTGGGTGATTGTAGTGGTGGAGGTGATTGTGGTGGTGGTGGTGGTGTTGATAACCAGGGGGTGAGTGCCTTGCCTCTGTAGGAGGCAGTGGCATCGTTTAACAAGTAGCAGCATCAGCAGCAGGGGGCTTTTTGCGACCGATCTACACAAGATGTTGTTTTTGTGCTAGAACTAGTGACGAATTGGCACGTTTTGTTCACGCGACAAACCTTACCCAATTGGCCGTGTCGGGTGGTGGCGGGTTTCAACGACACATTTAATATATTCACGAGATCCAACCCAAAAACAACAACAACTCTGTTACGCTTTTACAAACGCGTTGCTACAGAATTAGTGTTCTCACGTCGTGAGTTGGGGCTGAGGGGGAGGAGGGTTGCCGTGTTTGCGCCGTGTCTTAGACTGGTAACACGAGTTTGCCTTGCTGCTACTACAGGATTTGTTTGTATCGGTGAGGGGGGGGGCTCCTAACGTTCTATGTTGCAGGACCCCAGCAGTTGTGCCTAGCGCAGATGTCTCGGTTCAACTCCACGCAACTTCCTCAGTGCAACTCCACACAACCTCGGTTCAACTTTGCCTAACCTCGGTGCAACTCCACGTATCGTCAGAACACCTTCACGCAACCTTGATCCAACTCCTCACCTCCACGCGTTCTTTGTGCAACTCCATGCAACCTTGCTGCAACTCTACTTAACTTCAGAACACCGTCACGTAACCTTGCTCCAACTCCTCGCAACTCCACGCGTTCTCTGTGCAACTCGCAAGCAACCTCGCGACATCGTACAAGGGGGGAGAGCAACAGGGAAGGAAGCGCAAATTGCTCCTCTACCATCGGCCATTCCAGGCGGTTAACGGGACCCGGTAACACCGTCAACACTTTGACGTTCACATTTGCCTCGCTGCTACTGCTGCTACAGGCCTTGTGTTTGTGTGTGGGGGGGGGGGGGTCTCTAACGTTCTGTCTTCCAGAATCCTCTCCCTGGTCTTCTCTCACCGAACATCTCGGTACAGCTCCAACTAAAGGAAGCCCCAAAGGGGCAGAGATCCCATGCAGTGACAGGAAGGGGAGCCCCACCAGTCCTGCGTCATGACGTCTCTCTCGGTTTCAACTCGGGGGACACCCTTTGGTGTCGGTCGTGCACGGAACAGCTGAGGGGTGAAGGGTCGTGAGGACGTCTGGGGCGTCTCCAGGCAGTTTCCATGGAACCTGGTAACAGCGTGTGACTCCTTTGCCCACCCGTTCAAGTTTGTTTTCGCTGCAGACGTTGCTACTGTGTTCGCATCGCAGCTGGGAGTGGGTTGGGGGGGGGTCCTAACGTTCTGTCTTCCAGAATCCTCTCCCCGGTCTACTCTCGCTCAAACGTCAAACATCTCGGTACAGCTCCAAAGCAAGGAAGCCCCAACGGGGCAGAGATCCCAGGCAGTGATGGGACAGGGAGCCAGGTCTGCGTCTCGATGTCTCGGTTCAACTCCACGCGGCTTCGTGTTGCGCAAGCGGAGTGGAGGGCGTGCAGATGTCTGGGGCGTCGTCGGGAGAATCCAGGCCGTTAACGGGACACCTGGTAAAGTTGAAACGCCGTTGCAATTCGCGTCGTCAATGACTGCTTCAGGCTTTGCGTTCGTATCGGAGTTGGGCGGGGGGGGGGGGTCCTGACGTTTTATCTTCCAGACTCCCTCGCGTCTCCTGCGTCCTCGCGACGCCGGCAAAGAGGGGGAAGAGAGATCATCGGTGAATCCAGGCAGTCGCAAGATCCCCAAGTCCGATTTTACACAGACGTCTCTCTCGGTTCGAACTCCACGCAAACCCTCTCGTGCGTCCCGTGAAGGAAGTGCGGATGTCTGGGGCGTCGTCGCGAGAACCCAGGCAGTGAACGTACCTCCTGGTAACAGCTCCGCTCCTGTGCCACCCGTCGCTGTCAAGTTTGGTGACTGTGGGAGTTGGGGCAGGGGGGTTCCTCTAACGCTGCAACCTGCAGACTCCTCCACCCCGTCTACTCGCGCTCAAACTTGAGGAGGAGGAGGCCCAAGGTCTGCGTCAGTCGGCGGCGATTCCAGGCGGTTGAACCGGCACCTGGTAACACCACAAATACTTTGGCGTCTGTTTGAATTTGCCTCGCTACTTACCGTAGTTGTGTTTGTATCGGGTGGAGTGGGATGGGGGGGGTCTCTAACGTTCTGTCTTTCAGAATCTTTCCTCGTGTCTACTCTGAAACATCTCGGTACAGCTCCAACGAAAGGAAGCCCCAACCGGGCAGAGATCCCAGTCCTGGACAGGACGGGCCAGAGACACCCAACAGCGTCCATCAGGGAGTGTCAACGTCTCTTGCTACCCACAGCAGCAGCAGCAGCATTATTACTATGAACTGGTCATGAGCAGTGCTGCTCGGTAGCCACGAGTGTGAACACGGAGGTTGTGTTTATCGTTGTCAAGGATGAGCGGGTGATGGTGGTGGTGGCGATGGGTGGAATGTGAGGAACGCAACCCCCTGCCGCTGTTACAACCCAGTCCTGGACAGGAGGGGCCAGAGACACCCAACGGCGTCCATCAGGGAGTGTCAACGTCTCTTGCTACCCACAGCAGCAGCAGCATTATTTATGATCAATGGCAATGAGCCGTGCTCTGTAGCCACGCGTGAGCATCATGGAGGTTGTGTTATATTATTGTCAAGGCTGAGCGGATGGTGGTGGTGGTGGGGAATCGGACACGCTGGCATCCGTTCCTGCCACCCCCAACTCTGAGAGAGATGTCTGGGCGAGTTCTCAACCCAGGTAACCGTGCGAGTCTCCGGCCCGATCCTCGGCCTTGCTCACCAAACGAGCTATGTGGATGTTTTACTTGAGCACCAAAGGGACATTAAATTCTCCCAAACACAGCTGTCAGCAGTGGCAGTGCTTGCTTGCCAACAAGGACTTTCAATTGATTTTGATAACGTTGAAGTGTTTTGCGGAACTAATTATTACTGGCCAAGATTAGAGAATACATTTTAATTGAGAATAATTCAAATAATTTCAACCGTTGTGATAGCTACAGACTCGGCGCAGCCTGGAAGCTTCTTAAATCTCGACTTAAAGCTTTAGTGGCTGCAGGAATTCATTCTCTTTGGGTCTTTCGGCAAAGTCACGTGACTTTACCGACTGTATTAAGTAATACACAACACACATTGCAATGCCTTAGAGGTGAGTCACATGCTAAGTGGCTGATTACTGATCTATTACTTAGTTGCATAGACCCTCATCGCCGCCTCTGATCTCGAATCCCGATGGGGTTCAACAACGACGATGACATCGTCATCCTGCACTGTTTGTTTAAGACCAGAAGCAGGTGGATGGCTTCACTATTCTGGCAAATCGCACCGAAGGTGCCGGATGTAATTTCCAGCGAAACGTCGCTGTTACTCTGATTGTAAATGTCGTCGATCCACTCTTCAACACACCGGCGGGCTAAAGTGGTGAACTATTTTGTCAACGTGACACTTTTTTCTACTGATTGGCCGTGTCGGGTGGTGGCGGGTTTTAACGACACATTTAAAATATTTACGAGATCCAATCCAAAATCAACAACAACTCTATTACGCTTTTACAAACGTTTCGTTGCTACCGAATTTGTGTTCTCATGTCGGGAGTTGGGGCTGGGTAGGAGGAAGGGTTGCCGTGTCTCAGACTGGTAACACCGCAACTCCTTTGGCCGTGCGTTTGAATTTGCCTTGCTGCTGCTACTACAGGATTTGTTTGTATCGTGGGAGGGGGGAGGGGCTCCTAACGTTCTATGTTACAGGACCCCAGCAGTTGTGCCTAGCGCAGACGTCTCGTTCAACTCCACGCAACTTCCTCAGTGCAACTCCACGTTCTCTGTGCAACTCCACGTTACCTCGCTGCAACTCTACGTAACCTCAGAACACCTTCACGCAACCTTGCGCCAACTCCTCGCAACTTCAGTGCAACTCCACGCGTTCTCTGTGCAACTCCCAAGCAACCTCGCGACATCGTACAAGGGTGGAGAGCAACAGGGAAGGAAGCGCAAATTGCTTCTCTATCATCGGCCATTCCAGGCGGTTAACGGGACCCGGTAACACCGTCAACACTTTGACGTTCACATTTGCCTGGCTGCTACTGCTGCTACAGGCCTTGTGTTTGTGGGGGGGTGGGGTGTCTCACGTTTTGTCTTCCAGAATCCTCTCCCTGGTCTTCTCTCACACATCGAACATCTCGGTACAGCTCCAACTAAAGGAAGCCCCAACGGGGCAGAGATCCCAGGCAGTGACAGGAAGGGGAGCCCCACCAGTCCTGCGTCATGACGTCTCTCTCGGTTTCAACTCGGGGGAGGGACACCCTTTGGTGTCGGTCGTGCACGGAACAGTGAAGGGCGTGAGGGCGTCTGGGGCGTCTCCAGGCAGTTTCCATGGAACCTGGTAACAGCCTGTGACTCCTTTGCCCACCCGTTCAAGTTTGTTTTCGCTGCAGACGTTGCTACTGCGTTCGCATCGCAGCTGGGAGGGGGGGGAGTCTCTAACATTCTGTCTTCCAGAATCCTCTCCCCGGTCTACTCTCGCTCAAACGTCAAACATCTCGGTATAGCTCCAAAGCAAGGAAGCCCCAACGGGGCAGAGATCCCAGGCAGTGATGGGACACCTGGTAAAGTTAAAACGCCGTTGCCATTGGCGTCGTCAACGACTGCTTCAGGCTTTGCGTTCGTGTCGGAGTTGGGGGGGTGGGTCCTGACGTTTTATCTTCCAGAATCCTTCGCGTCTCCTGCGTCCTCGCGACGCCGGCAAAGAGGGGGAAGAGAGATCATCGGTGAATCCAGGCAGTCTCAAGATCCCCAAGTTCGATTTACACAGACGTCTCTCTGGTGGCGATGGGCGGAATGTGAGGAACGCAACCCCCTGCCGCTGTTACAACCCAGTCCTGGACAGGAGGGGCCAGAGGCAACCAACAGCGTCCATCAGGGAGTGTCAATGTCTCTTGCTACCCACAGCAGCAGCAGCAGCAACATTATTTATGATCAATGGCAATGAGCCGTGCTCTGTAGCCACGCGTGAGCATCATGGAGGTTGTGTTTTATTATTGTCAAGGCTGAGCGGATGGTGGTGGTGGTGGTGATGGGGAATCAGACACGCTGGCATCCGTTCCTGCCACCCCCAGAGAGATGTCTGGGCGAGTTCTCAACCCAGGTGACCGTGCGAGTCTCCGGCCCGATCCTCGGCCTTGCTCGCCAAACGAACGACGTGGATGTTTTACTTGAGGTTAAACGCCGTTGCCATTGGCATTATCAACGACTACTTCAGGCTTTGCTTTCGTGTCGGAGTTGGAGGGGGGGGGGCTCCTGACGATTTATCTTCCAGACTCCCTCGCGTCTCCTGCGTCGTCGCGACGCCGGCAAAGAGGGGGAAGAGAGATCATCGGTGAATCCAGGCAGTCGCAAGATCCCCAAGTCCCATTTACACAGACGTCTCTCTCGGTTCGAACTCCACGCAAACCCTCTCGTGTCTCTCCATCGCCTTGTGGGTGATTGTAGTGGTGGAGGTGATTGTGGTGGTGGTGTTGATAACCAGGGGGTGAGTGCCTTGCCTCTGTAGGAGGCAGTGGCATCGTTTAACAAGTAGCAGCATCAGCAGCAGGGGGCTTTTTGCGACCGATCTACATAAGATGTTTTTGTGCTAGAACTAGTGACGAATTGGCACGTTTTGTTCACGCGACAAACCTTACCCAATTGGCCGTGTCGGGTGGTGGCGGGTTTCAACGACACATTTAATATATTCACGAGATCCAACCCAAAAACAACAACAACTCTGTTACGTCTTTTTGGTTCTTTCGGTAAAGTCACGTAGAATGGAAATAATAAAATAATAAAAATTAAACATAATAAAATCTCACGATGTTTCGGCCACAACGCAAGCAGCCGTCCTCAGGTGGATAACAGGTCTGTCGAGAAGACAGAGTCTGAATGCGTAGTGGCCGAAACGTCGTGAGAATTATTTTATTATTTTATTTTTATTATTTTATTTCCATTCTACGTGATGACTTTACCGAAAGAACCAAGAAGATGAATCCCTGCAGTCACGAAAGAAGTTTTAAATCGAAATCTAACTCTGTTACGCTTTTACAAACGCGTTGCTACGGAATTGGCGTTCTCACGTCGTGAGTTTGGGGCTGGGTAGGAGGAAGGGGGGGGGGGTTGCTGTGTTCACACCGTGTCTTGCAGACTCCCTCGCGTCTCCTGCGTGCTCGCGACGGCAGCAGCAGCAGAGAGAGGGATCGTCGGTGAACCCAGGCGGTGGCAGGAGCACCACCAAGTTTGATTCGCACAGACGTCGCTCTCGCTTGGAACTGCGCGCAAACCCTCGTGCGTGTGAGTGCGTGTGAGTGTCCGCCGTGCGCCGATGTCTGGGCGTTGTCGTCGGAGAATCCAGGCCGGTGTCTGGGGCACCTGGTGACAACGGAATAAATCCTCTGGCACGAATCCATTGCCTTTTACAAACGTCGCCGTGTTTCTTCGGAATTTGTGTTCGTGTGTCGCGAGTCGGAGGTGCGGGACTGGGGGGGGGTTTGTGTTAACGGCGTGTCTTGCAGACTCCCTCGCGTCTCCTGCGTGCTTGCATCAACAGCGGCAAAGGGGGAGAGAGATCGTCGGTGAATCCAGGCGGTTACAGGAGCCCAAGTCTGCCTCACTCGGATGTCTCTTGGGTTCGAACCCCAACGGGGCAGAGATCTCAGGCAGTGATGGGACACCTGGTAAAGTTAAAACGCCGTTGCCATTGGCGTTGTCAACGAGTACTTCAGGCTTTGCGTTCGTATCGGAGGTGGGGGGGGGGGGTCCTGACGTTTTATCTTCCAGACTCCCTTGCGTCTCCTGCGTCCTCGCGACGCCGCCAAAGAGGGGGAAGAGAGATCATCGGTGAATCCAGGCAGTCGCAAGATCCCCAAGTCCCATTTACCTAGACGTCTCTCTCGGTTCGAACTCCACGAAAACCCTCTCGTGCGTCCCGTGAAGGTGTCTGGGCTTCGTCGCGGAGAATTCAGGCCGGTTTCCGTGGCACCTGGTAACAGCGCGACTCTTTTCTGCCAAAATCTAGCGCTTTTTGAAACGTGAGTTTTTGTTTTATTTTTTTTTCTATTTCGTTAGGATTTTTCCCTGTGAGCCATTCGGCTCTTGATGTGGGTGTCAACTGCAGCAAACATTAAAATTACAATATACACCTAGAATTAATTGTACACAAATCTAAACATCGCATTACATAAACAATAAAATCTTATAGAAAAAGCACAAACGATCTATGCTGCGTACAGAAAGTGCAAAAAATGCCATTTCTGTTTGATCCCAATAACAATACAAAACAGATAACAATGTTAAGTATAAATCTACACAATAAAAAAATTGGGCCAAATGAAGCCCCTCTAAAACTTACTAAAACAATGCTATGTCAACAACGTAACAGTTTTCCCAACAAATGTGATTAAAAGTTTACAATAGCGACAGACACAACGCACAGCTAAACGTAGCATTCTTCGCTAGCTGCTTAAGTCAATCCATGACAGCCGGATTAACAATAGCAGCAGCAGCGCACCATAATCACAATACATAATAAGTTAATACGTCGGTCATCTACAGCTCTATTTATTTCAGGCCGCTGCGTTCGCATCGCAGCTGGGGGTGGGTTTGGGGGGGGGTGGGTGTCCTAACGGTTTATCTTCCAGAATCCTCTCCCCGGTCTACTCTCGCTCAAACGTCAAACATCTCGGTACAGCTCCAAAGCAAGGAAGCCCCAACGGGGCAGAGATCCCAGGCAGTGACGGGACAGGGAGCCAGGTCTGCGTCTCGATGTCTCGGTTCAACTCCACGCGGCTTCCTCAGTGCAACTCCACACGGTCTCTGTGCGACTCAACGCAACCTTGATGCAACTCCCAACAACGTCCATCAACGTCCATCAGGGAGTGTCAATGTCTCTCGCTACCCACAGCAGCAGCAGCAGCACCATTATTACTATGAACTGGTCATGAGCAGTGCTGCTAGGTAGCCACGAGTGTGAACACGGAGGTTGTGTTTATCGTTGTCAAGGCAGAGCTGATGATGGTGGTGGTGATGATGGGCGGAATGGGAGATACGCAACCCCCTGCCGCTGTTACAACCCAGTCCTGGACACGAGGGGCCAGAGACACCCAGCAGCGTCCATCAGGGAGTGTCAACGTCTCTTGCTACCCGCAGCAGCAGCAACATTATTTATGATCAATGGCAATGAGCCGTGCTCTGTAGCCACGCGTGAGCATCATGGAGGTTGTGTTTTATTATTGTCAAGGCTGAGCGGATGGTGATGGTGATGGGGAATCAGACACGCTGGCATCCGTTCCTGCCACCCCCAACTCTGAGAGAGATGTCTGGGCGAGTTCTCAACCCAGGTAACCGTGCGAGTCTCCGGCCCGATCCTCGGCCTTGCTCACCAAACGAGCGACGTGGATGTTTAACTTGAGGTTTGTTGACGTTTTGTTTATCGTAATTGGCCACGCGGGGAAAAGTTGACGACAGGACTTGGACAGTTTTAAACGAGGCAAAACTTGAAACCTTTATTAGCAAATGACCACAGCGTGAAGTTTACGTAATGCGACCTGAAGATTGAAATCGGTGTTCTCTTACGGCCGTCCTGAATATTTCCCCAAGCCAGCAAAGGGCGTTGATGGTGACATTGCTAGCAAGCGGCGTGCAGTGTTGGCCGTTGTGGGTCTGGGGTGGGGGCGGGGGGAGGGGCTCCTAACGTTCTATGTTACAGGACCCCAGCAGTTGTGCCTAGCGCAGACGTCTCGTTCAACTCCACGCAACTTCCTCAGTGCAACTCCACGCAACCTCGCTGCAACTCCAGGCAACTCCATTCAACTCCACGTAGCCTCAGAACAATTTCATTCAAACTTGCTCCAACTCCTCACCTCCACACGTTCTCTGTGCAAATCCACGTTACCTCGCTGCAACTCTACGTAACCTCAGAACGCCTTCACGCAACCTTGCTCCAACTCGTCGCAACTTCAGTGCAACTCCACGCGTTCTCTGTGCAACTCCCAAGCAACCTCGCGACATCGTACAAGGGGGGAGAGCAACAGGGAAGGAAGCGCAAATTGCTCCTCTATCATCGGCCATTCCAGGCGGTTAACGGGACCCGGTAACACCGTCAACACTTTGACGTTCACATTTGCCTGGCTGCTACTGCTGCTACAGGCCTTGTGTTTGTGTGTGGGAGGGGTGGTGTCTCGCGTTCTGTCTTCCAGAATCCTCTCCCCGGTCTCTACTCTCGCTCAAACGTCAAACATCTCGGTACAGCTCCAAAGCAAGGAAGCCCCAACGGGGCATAGATCCCAGTCCTGGACAGGAGGGGCCAGAGACACCCAACAGCGTCCATCAGGGAGTGTCAACGTCTCTTGCTACCCACAGCAGCAGCAGCAACATTATTTATGATCAATGGCAATGAGCCGTGCTCTGTAGCCACGCGTGAGCATCATGGAGGTTGTGTTTTATTATTGTCAAGGCTGAGCGGATGGTGGTGGTGGTGGTGATGGGGAATCAGACACGCTGGCATCCGTTCCTGCCACCCCCAACTTTGAGAGAGATGTCTGGGCGAGTTCTCAACCCAGGTAACCGTGCGAGTCTCCGGCCCGATCCTCGGCCTTGCTCACCAAACGAGCGATGTGGATGTTCTACTTGAGGTTAAACGCCGTTGCCATTGGCATTTTCAACGACTACTTCAGGCTTTGCGTTCGTATCGGAGTTGGGGGGGGGGGGGGGTCCTGACGTTTTATCTTCCAGACTCCCTCGCGTCTCCTGCGTCCTCGCGACGCCGGCAAAGAGGGGGAAGAGAGATCATCGGTGAATCCAGGCAGTCTCAAGATCCCCAAGTCCGATTTACACAGACGTCTCTCTCGGTTCGAACTCCACACAAACCCTCTCGTGTCTCCATCATCGCCTTGTGTATGATTGTAGTGGTGGAGTTGATTGTGGTGGTGGTGATCAGGAGTGGATTTTGGAGCGAGGATCAGGAGTGGAGTTTGGAGTGGAGTTTGGAGCGAGGATCTGGAGTGGAGTTTGGAGCGAGGATCTGGAGTGGAGTTTGGAGTGAGGATCTGGAGTGGAGTTTGGAGCGAGGATCTGGAGTGGAGTTTGGAGTGAGGATCTGGAGTGGAGTCTGGAGCGAGGATCTGGAGTGGAGTCTGGAGCGAGGATCTGGAGTGGAGTTTGGAGCGAGGATCTGGAGTGGAGTTTGGAGTGAGGATCTGGAGTGGAGTCTGGAGTGAGGATCAGGAGTGGAGTTTGGAGTGAGGATCAGGAGTGGAGTTTGGAGCAAAGTGCCAGCAGACCAGAATTATCAACGACTACTTCAGGCTTTGCGTTCGTATCGGAGGTGGGGGGGGGGGGTCCTGACGTTTTATCTTCCAGAATCCCTCGCGTCTCCTGCATCCTCGCGACGCCGGCAAAGAGGGGGAAGAGAGATCATCGGTGAATCCAGGCAGTCGCAAGATCCCCAAGTTCGATTTACACAGACGTCTCTCTCGGTTCGAACTCCACGCAAACCCTCTCGTGCGTCCCATGAAGGAAGTGCGGATGTCTGGGGCGTCGTTAGGAGAATCCAAGCAGTTTCCATGGAACCTGGTAACAGCGTGTGACTCCTTTGCCCACCCGTTCAAGTTTGTTTTCACTGCAGACGTTGCTACTGCGTTTGCATCGCAGTTGGGGGGGGGGGGGGTCCTAACGTTCTGTCTTCCAGAATCCTCTCCCCGGTCTCTACTCTCGCTCAAACGTCAAACATCTCGGTACAGCTCCAAAGCAAGGAAGCCCCAACGGGGCAGAGATCCCAGTCCTGGACAGGAGGGGCCAGAGACACCCAACAGCGTCCATCAGGGAGTGTCAATGTCTCTTGCTACCCACAGCAGCAGCAGCAGCATTATTTATGATCAATGGCAATGAGCCGTGCTCTGTAGCCACGCGTGAGCATCATGGAGGTTGTTTTATTATTGTCAAGGCTGAGCGGATGGTGGTGGTGGTGGTGATGGGGAATCAGACACGCTGGCATCCGTTCCTGCCACCCCCAACTCTGAGAGAGATGTCTGGGCGAATTCTCAACCCAGGTAACCGTGCGAGTCTCCGGCCCGATCCTCGGCCTTGCTCACCAAACGAGCGACGTGGATGTTTAACTTGAGGTTTGTTGACGTTTTGTTTATCGTAATTGGCCACGCGGGGAAAAGTTGTCGACAGGACTTGGACAGTTTTAAACGAGGCAAAACTTTAAACCTAATTAGCAAATGACCACAGCGTGAAGTTTACGTAATGCGACCTGAAGATTGAAATCGGTGTTCTCTTACGGCCGTCCTGAATATTTCCCCAAGCCAGCAAAGGGCGTTGATGGTGACATTGCTAGCAAGCGGCGTGCAGTGTTGGCCGTTGTGGGTCTGGGGTGGGGGCGGGGGGAGGGGCTCCTAACGTTCTATGTTACAGGACCCCAGCAGTTGTGCCTAGCGCAGACGTCTCGTTCAACTCCACGCAACTTCCTCAGTGCAACTCCACGCAACTTCCTCAGTGCAACTCCACACAACCTCGCTGCAACTCCAGGCAACTCGGTCCAACTCCACGTAACCTCGGAACACCTTCACGCAACCTTGCTCCAACTCCTCGCAAGCTCAGTGCAACTCCACGCGTTCTCTGTGCAACTCCCAAGCAACCTCGCGACATCGTACAAGGGGGGAGAGCGACAGGGAAGGAAGCGCAAATTGCTCCTCTATCATCGGCCATTCCAGGCGGTTAACGGGACCCGGTAACACCGTCAACACTTTGACGTTCACATTTGCCTTGCTGCTACTGCTGCTACAGGCCTTGTGTTTGTGTGTGGGGGGGGGGGTTTGTCTCACGTTCTGTCTTCCAGAATCCTCTCCCCGGTCTCTACTCTCGCTCAAACGTCACACATCTCGGTACAGCTCCAAAGCAAGGAAGCCCCAACGGGGCAGAGATCCCAGGCAGTGACGGGACAGGGAGCCAGGTCTGCGTCTCGATGTCTCGGTTCAACTCCACGCGGCTTCGTGTTGCGCAAGCGGAGTGGAGGGCGTGCAGATGTCTGGGGCGTCGTCGGGAGAATCCAGGCCGTTAACGGGACACCTGGTAAAGTTGAAACGCCGTTGCCATTGGCATTATCAACGACTACTTCAGGCTTTGCGTTCGTGTCGGGGGGGGGGGGTCCTGACGTTTTATCTTCCAGACTCCCTCGCGTCTCCTGCGTCCTCGCGACGTCGGCAAAGAGGGGGAAGAGAGATCATCGGTGAATGCAGGCAGTCTCAAGATCCCCAAGTCCGGTTTTCCACAGACGTCTCTGTTCGAACTCCACGCAAACCCTCTCGTGTCTCTCCATCATCGCCTTGTGTATGATTGTAGTGGTGGAGGTGATTGTGGTGGTGGTGATCAGGAGTGGATTTTGGAGCGAGGATCTGGAGTGGAGTTTGGAGTGAGGATCAGGAGTGGAGTTTGGAGTGAGGATCAGGAGTGGAGTCTGGAGTGAGGATCTGGAGTGGAGTTTGGAGCGAGGATCTGGAGTGGAGTTTGGAGCGAGGATCAGGAGTGGAGTTTGGAGCGAGGATCTGGAGTGGAGTCTGGAGCGAGGATCTGGAGTGGAGTTTGGAGCGAGGATCAGGAGTGGAGTTTGGAGTGAGGATCTGGAGTGGAGTTTGGAGCGAGGATCTGGAGTGGAGTCTGGAGTGAGGATCAGGGGTGGAGTTTGAAGCGAGGATCTGGAGTGGAGTTTGGAGTGAGGATCTGGAGTGGAGTTTGGAGTGAGGATCTGGAGTGGAGTTTGGAGCGAGGATCTGGAGTGGAGTTTGGAGTGAGGATCTGGAGTGGAGTCTGGAGTGGAGTTTGGAGCGAGGATCAGGAGTGGAGTTTGGAGCGAGGATCAGGAGTGGAGTTTGGAGCGAGGATCTGGAGTGGAGTTTGGAGCGAGGATCTGGAGTGGAGTTTGGAGCGAAGATCTGGAGTGGAGTTTGGAGCGAAGATCTGGAGTGGAGTTTGGAGCGAGGATCAGGAGTGGAGTTTGGAGCGAGGATCAGGATCTGGAGTGGAGTTTGGAGTGAGGATCAGGAGTGGAGTTTGGAGTGAGGATCTGGAGTGGAGTTTGGAGTGAGGATCTGGAGTGGAGTTTGGAGTGAGGATCTGGAGTGGAGTTTGGAGCGAGGATCTGGAGTGGAGTCTGGAGCGAGGATCTGGAGTGGAGTTTGGAGCGAGGATCTGGAGTGGAGTTTGGAGTGAGGATCTGGAGTGGAGTTTGGAGCGAGGATCTGGAGTGGAGTTTGGAGCGAGGATCTGGAGTGGAGTTTGGAGTGAGGATCTGGAGTGGAGTCTGGAGTGGAGTTTGGAGCGAGGATCAGGAGTGGAGTTTGGAGCGAGGATCAGGAGTGGAGTTTGGAGCGAGGATCTGGAGTGGAGTTTGGAGCGAGGATCTGGAGTGGAGTTTGGAGCGAAGATCTGGAGTGGAGTTTGGAGCGAAGATCTGGAGTGGAGTTTGGAGCGAGGATCAGGAGTGGAGTTTGGAGCGAGGATCAGGATCTGGAGTGGAGTTTGGAGTGAGGATCAGGAGTGGAGTTTGGAGTGAGGATCTGGAGTGGAGTTTGGAGTGAGGATCTGGAGTGGAGTTTGGAGTGAGGATCTGGAGTGGAGTTTGGAGCGAGGATCTGGAGTGGAGTCTGGAGCGAGGATCTGGAGTGGAGTTTGGAGCGAGGATCTGGAGTGGAGTTTGGAGTGAGGATCTGGAGTGGAGTCTGGAGTGAGGATCAGGAGTGGAGTTTGGAGTGAGGATCAGGAGTGGAGTTTGGAGCAAAGTGCCAGCAGACCAGAATTATCAACGACTACTTCAGGCTTTGCGTTCGTATCGGAGGTGGGGGGGGGGGTCCTGACGTTTTATCTTCCAGAATCCCTCGCGTCTCCTGCATCCTCGCGACGCCGGCAAAGAGGGGGAAGAGAGATCATCGGTGAATCCAGGCAGTCGCAAGATCCCCAAGTTCGATTTACACAGACGTCTCTCTCGGTTCGAACTCCACGCAAACCCTCTCGTGCGTCCCATGAAGGAAGTGCGGATGTCTGGGGCGTCGTTAGGAGAATCCAAGCAGTTTCCATGGAACCTGGTAACAGCGTGTGACTCCTTTGCCCACCCGTTCAAGTTTGTTTTCACTGCAGACGTTGCTACTGCGTTTGCATCGCAGTTGGGGGGGGGGGGGGTCCTAACGTTCTGTCTTCCAGAATCCTCTCCCCGGTCTCTACTCTCGCTCAAACGTCAAACATCTCGGTACAGCTCCAAAGCAAGGAAGCCCCAACGGGGCAGAGATCCCAGTCCTGGACAGGAGGGGCCAGAGACACCCAACAGCGTCCATCAGGGAGTGTCAATGTCTCTTGCTACCCACAGCAGCAGCAGCAGCATTATTTATGATCAATGGCAATGAGCCGTGCTCTGTAGCCACGCGTGAGCATCATGGAGGTTGTTTTATTATTGTCAAGGCTGAGCGGATGGTGGTGGTGGTGGTGATGGGGAATCAGACACGCTGGCATCCGTTCCTGCCACCCCCAACTCTGAGAGAGATGTCTGGGCGAATTCTCAACCCAGGTAACCGTGCGAGTCTCCGGCCCGATCCTCGGCCTTGCTCACCAAACGAGCGACGTGGATGTTTAACTTGAGGTTTGTTGACGTTTTGTTTATCGTAATTGGCCACGCGGGGAAAAGTTGTCGACAGGACTTGGACAGTTTTAAACGAGGCAAAACTTTAAACCTAATTAGCAAATGACCACAGCGTGAAGTTTACGTAATGCGACCTGAAGATTGAAATCGGTGTTCTCTTACGGCCGTCCTGAATATTTCCCCAAGCCAGCAAAGGGCGTTGATGGTGACATTGCTAGCAAGCGGCGTGCAGTGTTGGCCGTTGTGGGTCTGGGGTGGGGGCGGGGGGAGGGGCTCCTAACGTTCTATGTTACAGGACCCCAGCAGTTGTGCCTAGCGCAGACGTCTCGTTCAACTCCACGCAACTTCCTCAGTGCAACTCCACGCAACTTCCTCAGTGCAACTCCACACAACCTCGCTGCAACTCCAGGCAACTCGGTCCAACTCCACGTAACCTCGGAACACCTTCACGCAACCTTGCTCCAACTCCTCGCAAGCTCAGTGCAACTCCACGCGTTCTCTGTGCAACTCCCAAGCAACCTCGCGACATCGTACAAGGGGGGAGAGCGACAGGGAAGGAAGCGCAAATTGCTCCTCTATCATCGGCCATTCCAGGCGGTTAACGGGACCCGGTAACACCGTCAACACTTTGACGTTCACATTTGCCTTGCTGCTACTGCTGCTACAGGCCTTGTGTTTGTGTGTGGGGGGGGGGGGTTTGTCTCACGTTCTGTCTTCCAGAATCCTCTCCCCGGTCTCTACTCTCGCTCAAACGTCACACATCTCGGTACAGCTCCAAAGCAAGGAAGCCCCAACGGGGCAGAGATCCCAGGCAGTGACGGGACAGGGAGCCAGGTCTGCGTCTCGATGTCTCGGTTCAACTCCACGCGGCTTCGTGTTGCGCAAGCGGAGTGGAGGGCGTGCAGATGTCTGGGGCGTCGTCGGGAGAATCCAGGCCGTTAACGGGACACCTGGTAAAGTTGAAACGCCGTTGCCATTGGCATTATCAACGACTACTTCAGGCTTTGCGTTCGTGTCGGGGGGGGGGGGTCCTGACGTTTTATCTTCCAGACTCCCTCGCGTCTCCTGCGTCCTCGCGACGTCGGCAAAGAGGGGGAAGAGAGATCATCGGTGAATGCAGGCAGTCTCAAGATCCCCAAGTCCGGTTTTCCACAGACGTCTCTGTTCGAACTCCACGCAAACCCTCTCGTGTCTCTCCATCATCGCCTTGTGTATGATTGTAGTGGTGGAGGTGATTGTGGTGGTGGTGATCAGGAGTGGATTTTGGAGCGAGGATCTGGAGTGGAGTTTGGAGTGAGGATCAGGAGTGGAGTTTGGAGTGAGGATCAGGAGTGGAGTCTGGAGTGAGGATCTGGAGTGGAGTTTGGAGCGAGGATCTGGAGTGGAGTTTGGAGCGAGGATCAGGAGTGGAGTTTGGAGCGAGGATCTGGAGTGGAGTCTGGAGCGAGGATCTGGAGTGGAGTTTGGAGCGAGGATCAGGAGTGGAGTTTGGAGTGAGGATCTGGAGTGGAGTTTGGAGCGAGGATCTGGAGTGGAGTCTGGAGTGAGGATCAGGGGTGGAGTTTGAAGCGAGGATCTGGAGTGGAGTTTGGAGTGAGGATCTGGAGTGGAGTTTGGAGTGAGGATCTGGAGTGGAGTTTGGAGCGAGGATCTGGAGTGGAGTTTGGAGTGAGGATCTGGAGTGGAGTCTGGAGTGGAGTTTGGAGCGAGGATCAGGAGTGGAGTTTGGAGCGAGGATCAGGAGTGGAGTTTGGAGCGAGGATCTGGAGTGGAGTTTGGAGCGAGGATCTGGAGTGGAGTTTGGAGCGAAGATCTGGAGTGGAGTTTGGAGCGAAGATCTGGAGTGGAGTTTGGAGCGAGGATCAGGAGTGGAGTTTGGAGCGAGGATCAGGATCTGGAGTGGAGTTTGGAGTGAGGATCAGGAGTGGAGTTTGGAGTGAGGATCTGGAGTGGAGTTTGGAGTGAGGATCTGGAGTGGAGTTTGGAGTGAGGATCTGGAGTGGAGTTTGGAGCGAGGATCTGGAGTGGAGTTTGGAGCGAGGATCTGGAGTGGAGTTTGGAGTGAGGATCAGGATCTGGAGTGGAGTTTGGAGCGAGGATCAGGAGTGGAGTTTGGAGTGAGGATCAGGATCTGGAGTGGAGTTTGGAGCGAAGATCTGGAGTGGAGTTTGGAGCGAGGATCTGGAGTGGAGTTTGGAGCGAGGATCTGGAGTGGAGTTTGGAGCGAGGATCTGGAGTGGAGTTTGGAGTGAGGATCAGGATCTGGAGGGGAGTTTGGAGCGAGGATCTGGAGTGGAGTTTGGAGTGAGGATCTGGAGTGGAGTTTGGAGTGAGGATCTGGAGTGGAGTTTGGAGTGAGGATCTGGAGTGGAGTTTGGAGTGAGGATCTGGAGTGGAGTTTGGAGTGAGGATCAGGAGTGGAGTTTGGAGTGAGGATCTGGAGTGGAGTTTGGAGTGAGGATCTGGAGTGGAGTTTGGAGTGAAGATCAGGAGTGGAGTTTGGAGTGAGGATCTGGAGTGGAGTTTGGAGTGAGGATCAGGAGTGGAGTTTGGAGTGAGGATCTGGAGTGGAGTTTGGAGTGAGGATCTGGAGTGGAGTTTGGAGCGAGGATCTGGAGTGGAGTTTGGAGTGAGGATCTGAAGTGGAGTTTGGAGTGAGGATCTGGAGTGGAGTTTGGAGCGAGGATCTGGAGTGGAGTTTGGAGTGAGGATCAGGAGTGGAGTTTGGAGCGAGGATCAGGAGTGGAGTTTGGAGTGAGGATCAGGATCTGGAGTGGAGTTTGGAGCGAAGATCTGGAGTGGAGTTTGGAGCGAGGATCTGGAGTGGAGTTTGGAGCGAGGATCTGGAGTGGAGTTTGGAGTGAGGATCAGGATCTGGAGTGGAGTTTGGAGCGAAGATCTGGAGTGGAGTTTGGAGCGAGGATCTGGAGTGGAGTTTGGAGCGAGGATCAGGAGTGGAGTTTGGAGTGAGGATCAGGATCTGGAGTGGAGTTTGGAGCGAAGATCTGGAGTGGAGTTTGGAGCGAGGATCTGGAGTGGAGTTTGGAGTGAGGATCTGGAGTGGAGTTTGGAGTGAGGATCTGGAGTGGAGTTTGGAGTGAGGATCTGGATTGGAGTTTGGAGTGAGGATCTGGAGTGGAGTTTGGAGTGAGGATCTGGAGTGGAGTTTGGAGTGAGGATCAGGAGTGGAGTTTGGAGTGAGGATCTGGAGTGGAGTTTGGAGTGAGGATCTGGAGTGGAGTTTGGAGTGAAGATCAGGAGTGGAGTTTGGAGTGAGGATCTGGAGTGGAGTTTGGAGTGAGGATCAGGAGTGGAGTTTGGAGTGAGGATCTGGAGTGGAGTTTGGAGTGAGGATCTGGAGTGGAGTTTGGAGCGAGGATCTGGAGTGGAGTTTGGAGTGAGGATCTGAAGTGGAGTTTGGAGTGAGGATCTGGAGTGGAGTTTGGAGCGAGGATCTGGAGTGGAGTTTGGAGTGAGGATCAGGAGTGGAGTTTGGAGTGAAGATCAGGAGTGGAGTTTGGAGCGAGGATCTGGAGTGGAGTTTGGAGTGAGGATCTGGAGTGGAGTCTGGAGTGAGGATCAGGAGTGGAGTTTGGAGTGAGGATCTGGAGTGGAGTTTGGAGTGAGGATCTGGAGTGGAGTCTGGAGTGAGGATCTGGAGTGGAGTCTGGAGTGAGGATCTGGAGTGGAGTTTGGAGTGAGGATCAGGAGTGGAGTTTGGAGCGAGGATCTGGAGTGGAGTTTGAAGTGAGGATCTGGAGTGGAGTTTGGAGTGAGGATCTGGAGTGGAGTTTGGAGCGAGGATCTGGAGTGGAGTTTGGAGTGAGGATCTGGAGTGGAGTTTGGAGTGAGGATCTGGAGTGGAGTTTGGAGTGAGGATCAGGAGTGGAGTTTGGAGTGAGGATCTGGAGTGGAGTCTGGAGTGAGGATCAGGAGTGGAGTTTGGAGTGAGGATCAGGAGTGGAGTTTGGAGTGAGGATCAGGAGTGGAGTTTGGAGTGAGGATCAGGAGTGGAGTCTGGAGTGAGGATCAGGAGTTGGAGTTTGGAGCGAAGATCAGGAGTGGAGTGAGGATCAGGAGTGGAGTTTGGAGTGACGATCTGGAGTGGAGTTTGGAGCGAGGATCTGGAGTGGAGTTTGGAGCGAGGATGTGGAGTGGAGTTTGGAGTGACGATCTGGAGTGGAGTTTGGAGCGAGGATCTGGAGTGGAGTTTGGAGCGAGGATGTGGAGTGGAGTTTGGAGTGACGATCTGGAGTGGAGTTTGGAGCGAGGATCTGGAGTGGAGTTTGGAGCGAGGATGTGGAGTGGAGTTTGGAGTGACGATCTGGAGTGGAGTTTGGAGCGAGGATCTGGAGTGGAGTTTGGAGCGAGGATGTGGAGTGAAGTTTGGAGCGAGGATCAGGAGACCAGAATGATCAACGACTGCTTCAGGCTTTGCGTTCGTATCGGAGGTGGGGGGGGGGTCCTGACGTTTTATCTTCCAGAATCCTTAGCGTCTCCTGCGTCCTCGCGACGCCGTCAAAGAGGGGGAAGAGAGATCATCGGTGAATCCAGGCAGTCGCAAGAGCCCCAAGTCCGATTTTCCACAGACGGCTCTCTCGGTTCGAACTCCACGCAAACCCTCTCGTTCGTCCCGTGAAGGAAGTTCAGATGTCTGGGGCGTCGTCGGGAAATCCCAGACAGCGGACCTCCTGGTAACACCGCAACTCCTTTGGCCGTGCGTTTGAGTTTGCCTTGCTGCTACTACTACAGGATTTGTTTGTATCGGGGAGGGGGGAGGGGCTCCTAACGTTCTATGTTACAGGACCCCAGCAGTTGTGCCTAGCGCAGATGTCTCGGTTCAACTCCACGCATCTTCCTCGGTGCAACTCCAGGCAACTCGGTGCAACTCCACGTAACAGAGCAATTTCATTCAACCTTGCTCCAACTCCTCACCTCCACACGTTCTCTGTGCAACTCCCAAGCAACCTCGCGACATCGTACAAGGGGGGAGAGCAACAGGGAAGGAAGCGCAAATTGCTCCTCTATCATCGGCCATTCCAGGCGGTTAACGGGACCCGGTAACACCGTCAACACTTTGACGTTCACATTTGCCTCGCTGCTACTGCTGCTACAGGCCTTGTGTGTTTGTGTGTGGGGGGGGGGGGTGTCTCACGTTCTGTCTTCCAGAATCCTCTCCCTGGTCTTCTCTCACTCACCGAACATCTCGGTACAGCTCCAACTAAAGGAAGCCCCAACGGGGCAGAGATCCCAGGCAGTGACAGGAAGTGGAGCCCCACCAGTCCTGCGTCATGACGTCTCTCTCGGTTTCAACTCGGGGGACACCCTTTGGCGTCGGTCGCGCACGGAACAGCGGAGGGGTGAAGGGTCGTGAGGACGTCTGGGGCGTCTCCAGGCAGTTTCCATGGAACCTTGTAACAGTGTGACTTCCTTGCCCACCCGTTAAAGTTTGTTTTCGCTGCAGACGTTGCTACTGCGTTCGCATCGCAGCTGGGAGTGGGTTTGGAGGGGGGTGGGTGTCCTAACGTTCTGTCTTCCAGAATCCTCTCCCCGGTCTCTACTCTCGCTCAAACGTCAAACATCTCGGTACAGCTCCAAAGCAAGGAAGCCCCAACGGGGCAGAGATCCCAGGCAGTGATGGGACAGGGAGCCAGGTCTGCGTCTCGATGTCTCGGTTCAACTGCAGAGGCAGGAAGTGCAAACGGTCGAATCGGCGGTGGATACGGGCAGTTAGCGGACCTCCTGGTAACACCGCAACTCCTTTGGCCGTGCGTTTCAATCTGCCTTGCTGCTACTACAGGATTTGTTTGTGTTGGGGGGGGGTACTCTAACGTTCTGTCTTCCAGAATCTTTCCTCGTGTCTACTCTGAAACATCTCGGTACAGCTCCAAAGAAAGGAAGCCCCAACGGGGCAGAGATCCCAGGCAGTGACAGGAAGGAGAGCCCCACCAGTCCTGCGTCATGACGTCTCTCTCGGTTTCAACTCGGGGGGGACACCCTTTGGCGTCGGTCGCGCACGGAACAGCGGAGGGGTGAAGGGTCGTGAGGACGTCTAGGGCGTCTCCAGGCAGTTTCCATGGAACCTGGTAACAGTGTGACTTCCTTGCCCACCCGTTCAAGTTTGTTTTCGCTGCAGACGTTGCTACTGCGTTCGCATCGCAGCTGGGAGTGGGTTTGGAGGGGGGTGGGTGTCCTAACGTTCTGTCTTCCAGAATCCTCTCCCCGGTCTCTACTCTCGCTCAAACGTCAAACATCTCGGTACAGCTCCAAAGCAAGGAAGCCCCAACGGGGCAGAGATCCCAGGCAGTGACGGGACAGGGAGCCAGGTCTGCGTCTCGATGTCTCGGTTCAACTGCGGAGGCAGGAAGTGCAAACGGTCGAATCGGCGGTGGATACGGGCAGTTAGCGGACCTCCTGGTAACACCGCAACTCCTTTGGCCGTGCGTTTGAATCTGCCTTGCTGCTGCTACAGGATTTGTTCGTGTTGGGGGCGGGGTACTCTAACGTTCTGTCTTCCAGAATCTTTCCTCGTGTCTACTCTGAAACATCTCGGTACAGCTCCAAAGAAAGGAAACCCCAACGGGGCAGAGACCGCCCGTCAAAAGGTTCTGTTCGCTGCTCGTGAAACATTAAAAAACTGGAGGATGAATTTGCGGAGATTTTTTTTTATTGCGAGGATGAAATGTCTCCATGAAACAAACTCTTTCATCCCGAGTCATCGCGGCCACTCCACGTCGGTTTGGCAACGTCAAAGCCCCGGCACGCGTGAAGTCTGGAAGGTTCCGGAAAAAGAACGATTGGACAATGAACGCTCGACAAATTGTGGAGGAATTTGAAGTAATTTTTTACAAACTATAAATCTGCATCAGCAAGTGCATCTTGAAGGGAGGCGGCCCCCCCTCTTTGCCAAAGATTTAACAATTGACTTTTTTACGAACGTGGAAATTGCGCACCGCTTAAGCCACTTGGAGAGGGCAAGGCTGGGGGACCCCCCCCCCCCCACTATGCGATTGACGGGGCATGCAGCAGCTACACACTTGTATTGCCCTCCTAAGTGTGGTTATTGGGGGGGGGGAGGGGGGGACCATTGCGAAGCGACCAACAGCAACTCTTGTCGGCCTGGTCTTTTGCGCAGATTGCCCGAGGGGGAAGTGGGCATCGTCCAGGAGACGTGTGAAGCAGAGGAGGGTCGGGGACGCAGATGCACGGGGCTCGCTCGCACAGGCGGTTCCTTGCCGGCGTGAAATCAATCGTCGGGTCACAAACATCACACTCAGTCAGCGCTCAGCCCACCGTCAACGCTGCTACTGTCACAGCTCCACTGTCACCGCCTGCCACTGCTCGGCCACCGTCACCGCCATCTGCTGCCCAGCCACGATCACTGCCCAGCCACCATCACCGCCTCTGCACTGCCCAGCCACCATCACCGCCTCTGCACTGCCCAGCCACCATCACCGCCTCTGCACTGCCCAGCCACCATCACCGCCTCTGCACTGCCCCTCTGCTGCCCAGCCACAGGTAGCTCGCACAGCTGCTCCGTCTGCCCTGCACCCTCCTCCCCCGTGTGCGCGCTTTGTAGCCGCTCGCTGGCTGCTGGCGTTCTATACCAAGCTCAACCGACCGGCCATCATCCTCCTATGTGTGGGTGGCGCAGGCTGTGCGGTAAAGCAATCGTCCCACTCCTCCCACATGCAATTTCACCCCACGTGGTGCACGGCGCTGTGTGCATGGAAGAAGGCATTGGGTGGGCGGGGGGGGGGGGTTGTCCTTAACCAAATGTCTTCCAGAAGTTTCTCCCCCCCCCCCCCATCTGCTTCCCCCTGAGCAGAGCTTGCGTCTCCGTAGCCCAGGCGGTGAGACGTCTCGTGCCTCGTGGTCTGGGTAAACGAATGGACTCGCCCCACACACCCACTTGTTACCTGTGGAACATACGAATCTGTCCGTTGCTGTGGCTTGCCAGAATCTTGAGGGGGGGCGTTCTCTGTTACAGAACCTAGTCAAACGTGCAGCCCTACCTACCTACCCTGTACAACAAGCCCAGCCCTGCAGAAGGGGAAGAAGAGACACCACAGCAAGCCCCCCATGACACCGCCACAACCAGGGAGTGCCCTTTGACTCGCCTCGCTCTGCATGCGTCATTCTCAATGGGTCATGAGTTGGCTCTGTAGCCACGAGTGTGAACGTGGAGCTGTGTTTATCGTTGTCAAGGATGAGCGGGTGATGGTGGCGATGGGTGGAGAATGGGAGGAACGCAACCCCCGACTGCTGTACTAATCGGCACAAAGTAAACCAGCCGTCGAAGGAGCGAGGCGAGAATCTTTGCCGCCACCAGGGAGTGTCCTTAACTCTTCGTGCTTTACAGCCACACGGCAACATTTATAATTGTTTATCAATGGTGATGGGCCTTGGCTCTGTAGCCCACGAGTGTGAACACGGAGGTTGTGTTTATCGTTGTCAAGGCTCGGCAGGTGCTGGTGGTGGTGAATGTGAAACGCAAGCTGACGCACAGAGCAAGCAGCCGCACTGCTGTACAACACCAAACCAGGGAGTGTCAATGACTCTTGTATTTCCCACACAGCAACTTTATTGATCAATGGCAATGAGCCTTGGCTGTAGAGGCACGCGTGAGCATCATGGAGGTTGTGTTTTATTATTGTCAAGGCTGAGCGGATGATGGTGGTGGTGGTGGTGGGGAATCAGACATGCTGGCATCCGTTCCTGCCACCCCCAACTCTGAGAGAGATGTCTGGGCGAGTTCTCAACCCAGGTAACCGTGCGAGTCTCCGGCCCGATCCTCGGCCTTACCAAACGAGCGATGTGGATGTTCTACTTGAGGTTAAACGCCTTTGCCATTGGCATTATCAACGACTGCTTCAGGCTTTGCGTTCGTGTCGGAGTTGGGGGGGGGGGGGTCCTGACGTTTTATCTTCCAGAATCCTTCGCGTCTCCTGCGTCCTCGCGACGCCGGCAAAGAGGGGGAAGAGAGATCATCAGTGAATCCAGGCAGTCGCAAGATCCCCAAGTCCCATTTACACAGACGTCTCTCTCGGTTCGAACTCCACGCAAACCCTCTCGTGCGTCCTGTAAAGGAAGTGGGAATATCAGGGCTTCGTCGGGAGAATCCAGGCAGTTTCCATGGAACCTGGTAACAGCGCAACGCTTTTGCCACCTGTTCAAGTTTGTTTTCATTACAGACGTTGCTTCTGCGTTCAAATTTCTGCTGGGGGTGGGTTGGGGGGTGGGTGTCCTAACCGTTTATCTTCCAGAATCCTCTCCCCGGTCTACTCTCGCTCAAACGTCAAACATCTCGGTACAGCTCCAAAGCAAGGAAGCCCCAACGGGGCAGAGATCCCAGGCAGTGATGGGACAGGGAGCCAAGTCTGCGTCTCGATGTCTCGGTTCAACTCCACTCGGCTTCGTGTCGCGCTAGCGGAGTGGAGGGCGTGCAGATGTCTGGGGCGTCGTCGGGAGAATCCAGGCCGTTAACGGGACACCTGGTAAAGTTGAAACGCCATTGGCATTGTCAACGACTGCTTCAGGCTTTGCGTTCGTATCGGAGTTGCGGGGGGGGGGTCCTGACGTTTTATCTTCCAGAATCCCTTGCGTCTCCTGCGTCCTCGCGACGCCGGCAAAGAGGGGGAAGAGAGATCATCGGTGAATCCAGGCAGTCGCAAGATCCCCAAGTCCCATTTACACAGACGTCTCTCTCGGTTCGAACTCCACGCAAACCCTCTCGTGTCTCCATCATCGCCTTGTGTATGATTGTAGTGGTGGAGTTGATTGTGGTGGTGGTGATCAGGAGTGGATTTTGGAGCGAGGATCAGGAGTGGAGTTTGGAGTGAGGATCTGGAGTGGAGTTTGGAGTGGAGTTTGGAGTGAAGATCAGGAGTGGAGTTTGAAGTGAGGATCAGGAGTGGAGTTTGGAGCGAAGATCAGGAGTGGAGTTTGGAGCGAGGATCTGGAGTGGAGTTTGGAGCGAGGATCTGGAGTGGAGTTTGGAGCGAGGATCTGGAGTGGAGTTTGGAGCGAGGATCTGGAGTTGAGTTTGGAGGGAGGATCAGGAGTGGAGTTTGGAGCGAGGATCTGGAGTGGAGTTTGGAGCGAGGATCAGGAGTGGAGTTTGGAGCGAGGATCTGGAGTGGAGTTTGGAGCGATGATCAGGAGTGGAGTTTGGAGCGAGGATCAGGAGTGGAGTTTGGAGCGAGGATCAGGAGTGGAGTTTGGAGCGAAGATCAGGAGTGGAGTTTGGAGCGAGGATCTGGAGTGGAGTTTGGAGCGAGGATCTGGAGTTGAGTTTGGAGCGAGGATCTGGAGTTTGGAGCGAGGATCAGGATCTGGAGTGGAGTCTGGAGCAAAGTGCCAGCAGACCAGAATCATCAACGACTACTTCAGGCTTTGCGTTCGTATCGGAGGTGGGGGGGGGGGGTCCTGACGTTTTATCTTCCAGAATTCCTCGCGTCTCCTGCGTTCTCGCGACGTCGGCAAAGAAGAGATCATCGGTGAATCCAGGCAGTCTCAAGATCCCCAAGTCCGATTTACACAGACGTCTCTCTCGGTTCGAACTCCACGCAAACCCTCTCGTGCGTCCCGTGAAGGAAGTGGGAATGTTTGGGGCTTCGTCGGGAGAATCCAGGCAGTTTCCATGGAACCTGGTAACAGCGCAACTCTTTTGCCACCTGTTCAAGTTTGTTTTCACTGCAGACGTTGCTACTGCGTTCGCATCGCAGCTGGGGGTGGGTTGGGGGGGGGTGTCCTAACGTTCTGTCTTCCAGAATCCTCTCCCCGGTCTACTCTCGCTCAAACGTCAAACATCTCGGTACAGCTCCAAAGCAAGGAAGCCCCAACGGGGCAGAGATCCCAGGCAGTGACGGGACAGGGAGCCAGGTCTGCGTCTCGATGTCTCAGTTCAACTCCACGCAACTTCCTCAGTGCAACTCCACACGGTCTCTGTGCGACTCAACGCAACCTTGATGCAACTCCCAACAACGTCCATCAACGTCCGTCAGGGAGTGTCAATGTCTCTCGCTACCCACAGCAGCAGCAGCAGCACCATTATTACTATGAACTGGTCATGTGCAGTGCTGCTAGGTAGCCACGAGTGTGAACACGGAGGTTGTGTTTATCGTTGTCAAGGCAGAGCTGATGATGGTGGTGGTGGTGATGGGCGGAATGGGAGATACGCAACCCCCTGCCGCTGTTACAACCCAGTCCTGGACAGGAGGGGCCAGAGACACCCAACAGCGTCCATCAGGGAGTGTCAACGTCTCTTGCTACCCACAGCAGCAGCAACAGCAGCAACATTATTTATGATCAATGGCAATGAGCCGTGCTCTGTAGCCACGCGTGAGCATCATGGAGGTTGTGTTTTATTATTGTCAAGGCTGAGCGGATGGTGATGGTGATGGGGAATCAGACACGCTGGCATCCGTTCCTGCCACCCCCAACTCTGAGAGAGATGTCTGGGCGAGTTCTCAACCCAGGTAACCGTGCGAGTCTCCGGCCCGATCCTCGGCCTTGCTCACCAAACGAGCGATGTGGATGTTAACTTGAGGTTTGTTGACGTTTTGTTTATCGTAATTGGCCACGCGGGGAAAAGTTGTCGACAGGACTTGGACAGTTTTAAACGAGGCAAAACTTGAAACCTTTATTAGCAAATGACCACAGCGTGAAGTTTACGTAATGCGACCTGAAGATTGAAATCGGTGTTCTCTTACGGCCGTCCTGAATATTTCCCCAAGCCAGCAAAGGGCGTTGATGGTGACATTGCTAGCAAGCGGCGTGCAGTGTTGGCCGTTGTGGGTCTGGGGTGGGGGAGGGGGGAGGGGCTCCTAACGTTCTATGTTACAGGACCCCAGCAGTTGTGCCTAGCGCAGACGTCTCGTTCAACTCCACGCAACTTCCTCAGTGCAACTCCACACGGTCTCGCTGCAACTCCAGGCAACTCAGTTCAACTCCACGTAGCCTCAGAACAATTTAATTCAACCTTGCTCCAACTTCACACGTTCTCTGTGCAACTCCACGTTACCTCGCTGCAACTCTACGTAACCTCAGAACGCCTTCACGCAACCTTGCTCCAACTCCTCGCAACTTGAGTGCAACTCCACGCGTTCTCTGTGCAACTCCCAAGCAACCTCGCGACATCGTACAAGGGGGGAGAGCAACAGGGAAGGAAGCGCAAATTGCTCCTCTATCATCGGCCATTCCAGGCGGTTAACGGGACCCGGTAACACCGTCAACATTTTGACGTTCACATTTGCCTCGCTGCTACTGCTGCTACAGGCCTTGTGTTTGTATCAGGGGGAGTGGGGGGGCGGTCTCTAACGTTCTGTCTTCCAGAATCCTCTCCCCGGTCTCTACTCTCGCTCAAACGTCAAACATCTCGGTACAGCTCCAAAGCAAGGAAGCCCCAACGTGGCAGAGATCCCAGGCAGTGACGGGACAGGGAGCCAGGTCTGCGTCTCGATGTCTCGGTTCAACTCCACGCAACTTAGTGCAACTCCACACGGTCTCTGTGCGACTCAACGCAACCTTGATGCAACTCCCAACAACGTCCATCATCGTCCGTCAGGGAGTGTCAATGTCTCTCGCTACCCACAGCAGCAGAAACATACTAATATACTAATAGGGTTTTTCCCCTTTTTTCTGGCAACAAAACTGACACCTTTTGCAAGGAATCATGTCTACATTAACCACAATACCTGCAGTCAAATGCAAACAAAAAACAACACTCTGGTAATTTGACTGCAGGTATTGTGGTTAATGTAGACATGATTCCTTGCAAAAGGTGTCAGTTTTGTTGCCAGAAAAAAGGGGAAAAACCCTATTAGTATATTTTGGTACTGGCAAAAGAGGTCCCAGGAAGCAGAAACATTATTACTATGAACTGGTCATGAGCAGTGCTGCTAGGTAGCCACGAGTGTGAACACGGAGGTTGTGTTTATCGTTGTCAAGGCTGAGCGGATGGTGGTGGTGGTGGTGATAGGGAATCAGACACGCTGGCATCCGTTCCTGCCACCCCCAACTTTGAGAGAGATGTCTGGGCGAGTTCTCAACCCAGGTAACCGTGCGAGTCTCCGGCCCAATCCTCGGCCTTGCTCACCAAACGAGCGATGTGGATGTTTTACTTGAGCACCAAAGGGACATTAAACTCTCCCAAGCACAGCTGTCAGCAGTGGCAGTGCTTGTTTGCCAACAAGGACATTCAATTGATTTTGATAACGTTGAAGTGTTTTGCGGAACTAATTATTGCTGGCCAAGGTTAGAGAATACATTTTAATTGAGAATAATTCAAATAATTTAAATCGCTATGATGGCTACAGACTCGGCACAGCCTGGAAGCGTCTTAAATCTCGACTTAAAGCTTTAGTGGCTGCAGGAATTCATTCTCTTTGGGTTTTTCGGCAAAGTCGCGTGACTTTACCGAATGTATTAAGTAATACACAACACACATTGCAATGCCTTAGAGGTGAGTCACATGCTAAGTGGCTGATTACTGATCTATTACTTAGTTGCATAGACCCCCACCACCGCCTCTGATCTCGAATCCTGAAGGGGTTCAACAACGATGATGTGTCTCACGTTCTGTCTTCCAGAATCCTCTCCCTGGTCTTCTCTCACCGAACATCTCGGTACAGCTCCAACTAAAGGAAGCCCCAACGGGGCAGAGATCCCAGGCAGTGACAGGAAGGGGAGCCCCACCAGTCCTGCGTCATGACGTCTCTCTCGGTTTCAACTCGGGGGGGGGGGGGGGACACCCTTTGGCGTCGGTCGTGCACGGAACAGCGGAGGGGTGAAGGGTCGTGAGGACGTCTGGGGTGTCTCCAGGCAGTTTCCATGGAACCTGGTAACAGCGTGACTCCTTTGCCCACCCGTTCAAGTTTGTTTTTGCTGCAGATGTTGCTACTGCGTTCGCATCGCAGCTGGGAGTGGGTTGGTGGGGGGTGGGTGTCCTAACGTTGTCTTCCAGAATCCTCTCCCCGGTCTCTACTCTCGCTCAAACGTCAAACATCTCGGTACAGCTCCAAAGCAAGGAAGCCCCAACGGGGCAGAGATCCCAGGCAGTGACGGGACGGAGCCAGGTCTGCGTCTCGATGTCTCGGTTCAACTCCACGCGGCTTCGTGTTGCGCAAGCGGAGTGGAGGGCGTGCAGATGTCTGGGGCGTCGTCGGGAGAATCCAGGCCGTTAACGGGACACCTGGTAAAGTTGAAACGCCGTTGCCATTGGCATTGTCAACGACTGCTTCAGGCTTTGCGTTCGTATCGGAGTTGCGGGGGGGGGTCCTGACGTTTTATCTTCCAGAATCCCTTGCGTCTCCTGCGTCCTCGCAGGAGACGCAAGGGAATCAGACACGCTGGCATCCGTTCCTGCCACCCCCAACTTTGAGAGAGATGTCTGGGCGAGTTCTCAACCCAGGTAACCGTGCGAGTCTCCGGCCCGATCCTCGGCCTTGCTCACCAAACGAGCGATGTGGATGTTCTACTTGAGGTTAAACGCCGTTGCCATTGGCATTGTCAATGACTACTTAAGGCTTTGCGTTCGTGTTGGGGGGGGGGGGGGGGTCCTGACGTTTTATCTTCCAGACTCCCTCGCGTCTCCTGCGTCCTCGCGACGACAGCAAAGAGGGGGAAGAGAGATCATCGGTGAATCCAGGCAGTCGCAAGATCCCCAAGTCCCATTTACACAGACGTCTCTCTCGGTTCGAACTCCACGCAAACCCTCTCGTGCGTCCCGTGAAGGAAGTGCGAATGTCTGGGGCTTCGTCGGGAGAATCCAGGCAGTTTCCATGGAACCTGGTAACAGCGCAACTCTTTTGCCACCTGTTCAAGTTTGTTTTCATTACAGACGTTGCTTCTGCATTCGAATTTCTGCTGGGGGTGGGTTGGGGGGTGGGTGTCCTAACGGTTTATCTTCCAGAATCCCTCGCGTCTCCTGCCGTCAAAGAGGGGGAAGAGAGATCATCGGTGAATCCAGGCAGTCGCAAGATCCCCAAGTCCCATTTACACAGACGTCTCTCTCGGTTCAAACTCCACGCAAACCCTCTCGTGCGTCCCGTGAAGGTGTCTGGGCTTCGTCGCGGAGAATTCGGGCTGGTTTCCGTGGCACCTGGTAACAGCGCGACTCTTTTGCCCAAGTTTGTTTTCACTGCAGATGTTGCTACTGCGTTCGCATCGCAGCTGGGGGTGGGTTTGGGGGGGGGGGGTGTCCTAACGGTTTATCTTCCAGAAACCTCTCCCCGGTCTACTCTGGCTCAAACATCTCGGTACAGCTCCAAAGCAAGGAAGCCCCAACGGGGCAGAGATCCCAGGCAGTGATGGGACAGGGAGCCAGGTCTGCGTCTCGATGTCTCGGTTCAACTCCACGCGGCTTCGTGTTGCGCAAGCGGAGTGGAGGGCGTGCAGATGTCTGGGGCGTCGTCGTCGGGAGAATCCAGGCCGTTAACGGGACACCTGGTAAAGTTGAAACGCCGTTGCCATTGGCGTCGTCAACGACTGCTTCAGGCTTTGCGTTCGCCTTCCTTAGTCGTAATGAGCCTAATGAGGTCATCACGTGATTTTACCGAAATATCTACGCGAGTTCTGAGCGAAAGAAGCAATACAATTGTACTTTACATTGCCGTGGTGAGGCCTAGTCCCGTGCAAAGCCCGCGGCCTTGCCTAGATTGCCCAACCGGGGGAGGTGGCACGTTGCCAGGCTGGGGGCTGGGCCGCTCCCCCCACCCACGCTGCAATAACACTGGTCGACACACTTTGTCTGGCATAAGTTATTCCAACGGGTTTAAGGTAATTTTGGGGGTGCTGATTCCAAATCTGGCATCAGTTTTTGTCTATCACATCAGGTTTTTGAGATATCAAATATTGCATTTTCAATAAAAACTGCGGAAGAAAAATATTAAATAGATGTGGATATCTACATAAAATTATATTAACAGGTCCCTGCGGGGTGGGCTGGTAGGAACGAATAACCAAAAAATATAAACATAATGTATTATTACACTTGTTTAGCCAGGAAAGCCTCACTGAGTGTAAAGGTTTTTGTAGGGTCCTGCCAAGTGTTTGCAGTAGGGGGCGATGTTGATACACCTAATCGGACGATACGAAGGGAGAGTTTGAGGCCTAGTTCTAGGCTTTAGGCCTAGCTGTAGGCTTTAGGCCGCTGTGAGTTAATATTTAATTTAAATGTTTTAATTATTAATGTAAAAGCTTTAAATGTAAATGTTTCTATTTAAAAACATCAGGGAATGTAACATTGTTAAACATTAACTCCCTTTCACACACGCGGGGGCACGATACGAAGGGAGAGTTTGAGGCCTAGTTCTAGGCTTTAGGCCTAGCTGTAGGCTTTAGGCTGCTGTGAGTTAGCTTTTAATTAAAACATTTAAGTTAAAAATTATCTCAGGGAATTATAAGGGAATGTTACACTTGTTTAGCCAGGAAAGCGTCACTGAGTCTAAAGGTTTTTGTAGGGTCCTGCCAAGTTTTAGCAGTAGGGGGCGATGTTGCTACACCTAATCGGACATCGGACGGACGGACGATATAATCTATTGTAGGCTGGTTCACTTCGTTCCTACCAGTATTAACACACTATCCTAAAAATACAGCACCGTATTTTAACACTAAAGCAGTCACTGACTCACAACAACTTGCAATCATAAGTGACTGAGTTAATTTTGGGTTAAATCAAAGAAAATGGGGTATGCCGATAGCATAAAAATGAGATGTGATAGAGCAAATCTGAGCAAATCAGATTTGGAATCGGCACCCTGAAATTAGTCTAAAACAGCTGCAAAAGTCCAGGCCAGAATTTTTTTTTGTTTGTTGACCAGTGTAATGCTTAGTGCTCTAATATTAATATCTACGGACTTTATAGCAGTAACTGCACGCATTGAGGTGGGGGGGGGGAGAAGATGACATAAGACTGAAGAATGAACCTTGGCGCTATGTGTATATTTTGTAAGCGTGTGTATATTTTGTAAGCGTTGTGTGTGTGTGTATATTTTGTAAGCATTGTTAACGCGAATGAAAATTTTGCGCGATGTGTGTGCGTTGCTAGGGGCAACTGGTGACATGGCAACGGAGCAAGTCAGCTGGCGTCTCCATCTCCTCGCACCGCTCCACACGAACGCACACACCCACTAAACACACCCGCACGCACACTAAACACACCCGCACACTAAACACACACATGCACCCACGTAGGGTCTCGTGGGGGGGTCACCTGGTACCCTGGGTTTTTACCCGAGGGGCCCCTAGCGGGGATGTCCCACGGTTTCCCAGTGCCAGGAAATTGGCCTACCCCCCCCAGGCCAAATCGCATTGCGGCCCCCGTGAATTGGCTTAAAGTTGTATGGGTGTGACAAAGCTCGTCGGGCTAACCGCAATGAGACACGGCACAGGGACACGGGGCCTCGAGGGCAAACACTCTACGGGCAGCGCGTAAGAGGAGGTGGGGAAAGAACTTCCTGGACCCACTGCAGATGCGTATTCTGCGGGACGGCCACCCCGATCAAACCGGTTGACAATGGATCGAAGCGTAATGGGAAGAGAACGCTCCGGGTAGGGGTGGGGGCATCGGTTTAAAATCGAAAGGTAGGCGCCCGATTGGCTGTGCAGGATAATACCACGTGACCCTGGATCTTTGGATTCCGAGGGCATAAAACAGAGGTCGCAATCGGGTACCCGATACCCGTACCCTACCTGATACCTGGCCGGGTACGGGTGCCCGTTTGCGACCCTGGTGCGGCCGGGTACGGGTAGGCCGCGAGTCACTGGTGAGTCACCGTTTGTCACTCATTTCCCAACGTCTTGTCTCTTCTCACAATTCAAGTTCCTAGAATGAACCCACCCGCGCCTGCAACGTGGCTTCATCCCAGAGGTCGCAATCGGGTACCCGATACCCGTACCCTACCCGATACCCGGCCGGGTACAGGTAGCCGGGTAGCAGGTAGGGTATGTGTAAGGAATCAAAACCCGTTTGCGACCTCTGGATCATGGTCACTCCGACTCCCACAGCGTCGGTGCGACACCGTGAGTGCGTCTGCGAGACGACAAGTAGAGTGGGGGACGAAAGAGGAACAGGCTAGGCGCTGCTCGTAGAATATTTACTCCGGGCCACACACACGGGGCTTTCTTTAGACGCGCCATTAATAAACTTACGTTCAGAAGATCGGTGTCGTGTGATTTCTGTGTGTGTGTGTGGGTTAACTTTGGCGTGGTGTCTGTGATTTCTAAGTGGAGTGACTGCGTGCGGGGGGGGGGGGTGATAGAGCGCACGGGGCTGGTGTGCGCGTAGATTACCATCTATACGACTGCGACGGCTTGCGAGTGATTGAGCGTGTGCATGAGGCGCGTTTACTGCAGCACACAGAGCCGGCGACACTTGTGCTTGTTTGCACAGCGCGCTTTAAGCGGCGCGTTTACACACAAGATCCTGCCGCAGGTCATCTTTTCGTGTAGCATCAGTAGTGGTGGGGTAGGGGTGCGTATTCATACAGCCCTGTCCCAGCCGCCCCCCTTCCCGCTAGCATTAGCATCTCTTTGGCACGGCGGATTGAGGCCGGGTCCACAGGAGGGTAGGGGTGCGTGTCCATACGGCGATTTTGTGTGCAACGAGTGCCTGCACGCAGCCACCTCCGCATTGGTGGTGGTGGTGTACGTGGGGAGTGTGTGGGATAACTCTGGGTGCTGGTGAGCAGAGGTCGCAACCGGGTACCTGATACACGTTTTAAACACCAAGTGGTCGGTGGGGGGGGGGGGGTGTAGTGGTCAGCTCACGTTTTAAACACCTGGGGGGGGGAGCTGTAGTGGTCAGCTCACGTTTTAAACACCTGGGGGGGGGGGTGCTGTAGTGGTCAACTCACGTTTTAAACACCGAGCGGTCTGGGGGGGGGGGGTGCTGTAGTGGTCAGCTCACGTTTTAAACACCGAGCGGTCTGGGGGGGGGGGGGGGGGAGCTGTCGTGGTCAGCTCACGTTTTAAACACCAAGCGGTCTGGGGGGGGGGGGGAGCTGTAGTGGTCAGCTCGCGTTTTAAACACCTGGGGGGGGGGGGGGAGCTGTAGTGGTCAGCTCACGTTTTAAACACAGAGTGGTCTGGGGGGGGGGGGGAGCTGTAGTGGTCAGCTCGCGTTTTAAACACGGGGGGGGGGGGGGGGAGCTGTAGTGGTCAGCTCACATTTTAAACATCGAGCGGTCTGGGGGGGGGGGGGTGCTGTAGTGGTCAACTCACTGTTTAAACTCGCCTGGTTGGCTTAGAGGCTGAGGCGGCGAAGGCCACCCCCCACCAACCGGCAGCACGCCAGCGTACGCTCGCATTACAGTTGTAGAGTTAAAAAAATGAAAGCGAAATGGATTGCGGACATTCTAAGATGCACGTTTATTTGAATCACCAAACACGAAACCCAACACACACACGCAGATAGACAGACAGAGAGAGGGACAGAGAGAGCGAGAGAGACAGAGACTCAGGGAGAGACAGTAAGAGACACAGAGACAGAGACACAGAGAGACAGACAGAGAGAGGGACTGAGAGAAACTGAGACACACAGAGACACAGAGAGAGACAGACACAGAAAGACAGACAGAGACACACACACAGAGAGAAACTGAGAGACAAAGATGTCTCGGTATACAGATCTGGTCTAGAGTCGCGGGGGAGACCTGGGATCTAGACGTAGTGGGACAGGCCTCTAGCCTAGAGCAGGAAGGGGAAGATAGCGACACAGAGAGAGACAGAGAGACACACAGAGAGACACAGAGAGAGACCTGGGGTCTAGACGTAGTGGGAGACCTGGGGTCTAGACGTAGTGGGAGAGGCCTCTGGCCTAGAGCAGGAAGGGGAGGATGGAGACACAGAGAGACACAGAGAGACAGAGACACAGAGGGAGACAGAGACACAGAGGGAGACCTGGTCTAGACATAGAGGGAGAGGCCTCTGGCCTAGAGCGGGAAGGGGAGGATGGAGACACAGAGAGACAGACAGAGACACAGAGAGACTCACAGAGACACAGAGAGACTCACAGAGACAGACAGAGAGACAGAGACACAGGGGGAGACCTGGGGTCTAGACGTAGCGGGAGACCTGGGGTCTAGACGTAGTGGGAGAGGCCTCTGGCCTAGAGCAGGAAGGGGATGATGGAGACACAGAGAGACACACAGAGACACAGAGAGAGAGACACAGGGGGAGACCTGGGGTCTAGACATAGCGGGAGACCTGGGGTCTAGACGTAGTGGGAGAGGCCTCTGGCCTAGAGCAGGAAGGGGATGATGGAGACACACAGACACAGAGAGAGAGACACAGGGGGAGACCTGGGGTCTAGACACAGGGGGAGACCTGGGGTCTAGACGTAGTGGGGGAGGCCTCTGGCCTAGAGCAGGAAGGGGATGATGGAGACACACAGAGACACAGAGAGAGAGACACAGGGGGAGACCTGGGGTCTAGACGTAGCGGGAGACCTGGGGTCTAGACGTAGTGGGGGAGGCCTCTGGCCTAGAGCAGGAAGGGGAGGATGGAGACAGAGAGACACAGAGAGACTCACAGAGAGAGTCACAGAGAGAGTCACAGAGACAGACAGAGAGACAGAGACACAGAGGGAGACCTGGTCTAGACGTAATGGGAGACCTGGGGTCTAGACGTAGTGGGTGGGAGACCTGGGGTCTAGACATAATGGGAGACCTGGTCTAGACGTAGCGGGAGACCTGGTCTAGACGTAGTGGGTGGGAGACCTGGGGTCTAGACATAATGGGAGACCTGGTCTAGACGTAGCGGGAGACCTGGTCTAGACGTAGTGGGTGGGAGACCTGGGGTCTAGACATAATGGGAGACCTGGTCTAGACGTAGCGGGAGACCTGGTCTAGACGTAGTGGGTGGGAGACCTGGGGTCTAGACATAATGGGAGACCTGGTCTAGACGTAGTGGGAGACCTGGTCTAGACGTAGCGGGAGAGGCCTCTGGCCTAGAGCAGGAAGGGCAGGATGGCGGTTCGCACACGTGGGTACTGTGGGCTGAAGTCGCGTTTGTAGCTGCGGTGTTTGCCGAGTGCCCACACCGACATTTGCAGGAAGCCGACGAGGGTGAAGAGAGCTCCTGGTGGGAGACAATTTAACATCATCATCAGCAGAAGCAGCAGGATCAATAACATCATCATCATCTACTAATAGGGGTTTTTTCACCTTTTTTCTGGCAACAGAACTGACACCTTTTGCAAGGAATCATGTTCACATTAACCACAATACTTGCAGTCAAATGCAAACAAAAAAACACAACTCTGATAATTGATGCATTGTCCTTGAAACTGATTGGTCCACACCAGAGACAGCTTTCTTTAGAGCCTAGTCTCATATTGGCGTTCGACCAGATGACGCCAAAAGGCGCACAGTTCAAAGACAACGCACCACCAGAGTGATGAGAGCTCGGGGTATGAGCAGCTACTTCATGGGACCTCCTTTGCCAGTATCAACATCTACTAATCGGGTTTTTCCCCTTTTTTCTGGCAAGGAATCATCATCAGCAGCAGCAGCAGCAGGATCAATAAACATCATCAATCAATAACATAATCAGAAACATCAATAACATCATCATCAGTAGCATCATCATCAGCAGCAGGAACATCAACATCATCATCAGCAACATCATCGGCGTGGTCGTCAACATCTCCCCCAGCCACCGTGATGATGGATGAGTGATGGATCACCTGTAGACCAGGCGAGGTAGTCGACATCTCCCAGGGTCTAGGATCGAACCCACGACCTCCTGCGTACCAGGCGAGGTAGTCAACATCTCTCAGGGTCTAGGATCGAACCCACGACCTCCTGCGTACCAGGCGAGGTAGTCAACATCTCCCTAGGCATCATGGCTAGAGCCATTGTCAGGGACCAGGGATTGAACCCACGACCTCCTGCGTACCAAGCGAGGTAGTCAACATCTCCCAGGGTCTAGGATCGAACCCACGACCTCCTGCGTACCAGACGAGGTAGTCAACATCTCTCAGAAACTAGGAGCGAACCCACGACCTCCTGCGTACCAGGCGAGGTAGTCAACATCTCCCTAGGCATCATGGCTACAGCCATTGTCAGGGACCAGGGATTGAACCCACGACCTCCTGCGTACCAGGCGAGGTAGTCAACATCTCCCAGGGTCTAGGATCGAACCCACGACCTCCTGCGTACCAGACGAGGTAGTCAACATCTCTCAGAAACTAGGAGCGAACCCACGACCTCCTGCGTACCAGGCGAGGTAGTCAACATCTCCCTAGGCATCATGGCTACAGCCATTGTCAGGGACCAGGGATTGAACCCACGACCTCCTGCGTACCAGGCGAGGTAGTCAACATCTCCCCATAGCCACCGTGGCTACAAGGTCCAGAGATCGAACCCACGACCTCCTGTAGACCAGGCGAGGTAGTCAACATCTCCCCATAGCCACCGTGGCTACGGGAATAGTCAGGGACCAGGGATTGGAGCTCTCACCTGCTAGGGTCTGGGTCATGATGGTGAAGCTGAGCCAGGCCCCAACCTGGACACAGCAGCAAGGACACAGAGAGGAACGGAATCAGCTGGATGTGCCCTGGCCAACAGCACTTGCCCCAACAGTCTGTGACAGGCTATGCCGAGGGGAGGGAGCTTTGTCTGTGTGCGTGTGGGTGGGTGGGTGAGTGGGTGGATTGGTGGGTGAGTGGGTGAGTGAGTGGGTGGGTGGGTGAATGGGTAGGTGGGTGAGTGATTGGGTGGATGAGTGAGTTTGAGTGGGTGGGTGGGTGAATGAGTGAGTGGGTGGGTGAGTGGGTGAGTGGGTGAGTGGGTGGGTGGGTGAGTGGGTGGGTGGGTGAGTGGGTGAGTGGGTGGGTGAGTTGGTGGGTGAGTGGGTGAGTGAGTGGGTGAGTGGGTGGGTGAGTGGGTGGGTGGGTGAGTGAGTGGATGGGTGAGTGGGTGAGTGAGTGGGTGGGTGAGTGAGTGGGTGGGCGAGTGATTGGGTGGATGGGTGAGTTTGGGTGGATGGGTAAGTGAGTGAGTGGGTGAGTGGGTGGGTGAGTGAGTGGGTGGGTGGGTGAGTGAGTGAGTGAGTGGGTGGGTGGGTGGGTGAGTGGGTGAGTGGGTGAGTGGGTGGGTGGGTGGGTGGATGGGTGAGTGGGTGGGTGAGTGGGTGGGTGGGTGAGTGGGTGGGTGGGTGAGTGAGTGGATGGGTGAGTGGGTGGGTGAGTGAGTGGGTGGGCGAGTGATTGGGTGGATGGGTGAGTTTGGGTGGATGGGTAAGTGAGTGAGTGGGTGAGTGGGTGGGTGGGTGAGTGGGTGAGTGGGTGGGGTGAGTGAGTGGGTGGGTGGGTGAGTGAGTGAGTGAGTGAGTGAGTGGGTGGGTGGGTGGGTGGGTGGGTGAGTGGGTGAGTGGGTGGGTGGGTGGGTGAGTGGGTGAGTGAGTGGGTGGGTGGGTAGGTGGGTGAGTGGGTGAGTGAGTGAGTGAGTGGGTGGGTGGGTGGGTGGGTGAGTGAGTGAGTGAGTGGGTGGGTGGGTGGGTGGGTGAGTGGGTGGGTGGGTGGGTGGATGGGTGAGTGGGTGGGTGAGTGGGTGGGTGGGTGAGTGAGTGGGTGGGTGAGTGAGTGGGTGGGTGAGTGGGTGGGTGGATGGGTGAGTGGGTGGGTGAGTGGGTGGGTGGGTGAGTGGGTGGGTGGGTGAGTGAGTGGATGGGTGAGTGGGTGGGTGAGTGGGTGAGTGAGTGGGTGGGTGAGTGAGTGGGTGGGCGAGTGATTGGGTGGATGGGTGAGTTTGGGTGGATGGGTAAGTGAGTGAGTGGGTGAGTGGGTGGGTGGGTGAGTGGGTGAGTGGGTGAGTGAGTGGGTGGGTGGGTGGGTGAGTGAGTGAGTGGGTGGGTGGGTGGGTGAGTGAGTGAGTGGGTGGGTGGGTGAGTGGGTGAGTGGGTGGGTGGGTGGGTGGATGGGTGAGTGGGTGAGTGAGTGGGTGAGTGGGTGGGTGAGTGGGTGGCTGGGTGGGTGAGTGGGTGGGTGAGTGGGTGGGTGGGTGAGTGGGTGGGTGGGTGGGTGAGTGGGTGAGTGGGTGGGTGAGTGGGTGGGTGGGTGGGTGAGTGGGTGAGTGGGTGGGTGGGTGGGTGAGTGGGTGAGTGGGTGGGTGAGTGGGTGGGTGGGTGAGTGGGTGGGTGGGTGGGTGAGTGAGTTGGTGAGTGTGTCTGTGTGTGTGTGTCTGTGTGTGTGTGTGTCTGTGTTTGTGTGTGTCTGTGTGTCTGTGTGTGTGTGTGTGTCTGTGTGTGTGTGTGTCTGTGTGTGTTTATGTCTGTGTGTGTCTGTGTGTGTTTATGTCTGTGTGTGTGTCTGTGTGTGTCCACACCTCGTATGTGTAGTTGGGGCAGGACACGAGCTTGAACAGCCAGGTGAATGGATTCCTCGTGGGGTATGGGATCTTGCGAGCCTTAGATCCTGCGCCACACAGACAAAGGTCACCCGTGTAGCCTCTAACGGACTGTAGGGGCAAGTGCTGTTAGTAGTAGCAGCAGCAGTGTCTAAACACTCAAACTGACACACACTGACACACACACACTCACTTACACTCACTCACACTCACCCACCCACCCACTCACATTCACTCACCAACTCACTCACCCATCAACTAACACAAAGACAAAAGTCACCCGTGTAGCCACCACCATCATCACCACCACCACCATCACCACCATCACCACCATCACCACCACCATCATCATCACCACCATCACCACCACCATCATCATCATCACCATCACCACCACCACCACCATCACCTTCACCACCATCATCACCACCATCACCACCATCACCACCATCACCACCATCACCACCACCATCACCACCATCACCACCACCACCACCATCACCACCATCACTACCATCACCACCACCATCACCACCACCACCACCATCACCACCACCACCACCATCACCACCATCGCCACCATCACCGTGTCAAAGTCTCACCAGCCGGGCGGAGGTCTCTCAGTGCCAGGTGAATTGAGAAGTTTCCCAACTCGCAAATCTGTGAAGAGATACAGACAAAGATCACCCAGGTAGCCTTCAACAGGAGTGGGCACGGTCAAGTGCTGTTCATAGCACGCACCACGACGCTTGTGCCAGGCCAAGTGCACCTTGAGGCTACCACGTGAAGTGTCGAACGCCCGCTGGCAGGAGGTCACGGGGCAGACCCAGCAGGTGCCACGGGTCGACTGACCGAGATGACCGAGATGACTGGCTGATGCACCACCTAGTTTTGGTGGGGCTGATGGTAAGGCCCCACCTCTTAGTGGCACGCTCCAGTCTCAGCAGCAGCGTCTCCAACTCCTCTTCTGAATGAGCAGCTATTACCAAATCATCGGCATACATAACGTGGTTGACCAATAGGGAGCCATCCCTTGACCGCACCCGGGCATCGATCAGCCTCCCATTGTGTCTGTACCGGATGGAAATTCCCCCGGTACAGCTATTGAAGGCTTCACAAACTACGTGGTCGAAATAGATGTTATATAATGTGGGAGCCAGAGGACATCCCTGTCGCACCCCAAGGTGTACAGGGAAATGCTCCGACTCCCGGCCACGTAGTTTTACCCGGGCCCGCTCACCCTCATGAAGATCCTTCATGATCGTGAGCAGAGGGTCAGGGACTCCGAAAGCACGAAGAACAACCCAGAGCCCAGGCCTACTGATGGTATCATAGGCCTTGACCAGGTCAATAAAGCAGAGATGTAGGTCTTGTTGGAATTCCCTACACCTCTGCTGTAGCAGACGGACAGAAAACATGGCATCTGTGCAGGACCGCCCTTTCCTGAAACCGCATTGGGGCTCCGCAAGCCTCTCCTCAGCGTGCCTGGCAAGGCGATGTTGATGGTGGTGATGGTGGTGATGGTGGTAGTGATGGTGGTGGTGAAGGTGGTGGTGATGATGATGGTGGTGGTGATGGTGGTGGTGGTGATGGTGGTGGTGATGGTGGTGATGGTGGTGATGGTGGTGATGGTGGTGGTGGTGATGGTGATGGTGGTGGTGATGATGATGGTGGTGGTGATGGTGGTAATGGTGATGGTGGTGAT
>NW_027614088.1:82500-150000 GCF_965212315.1 Lampetra planeri
ACACACAGACACACACACACACAAACAGACACACACACAGACACACATACACACAGACACACAGACACACACACACAGACACACACACATACAGACACACACACACAGACACACAATAGCATGTGTCTGTGTGTGTGTGTGTCTCTGCACAAAGTCTGATCTGGACAAAGTCCCATCGGTGAGCAATCCCGGCAGGCAAGGCTGCGTTGGCTGGGTCATGTAGCCCGCATGCCCAGCCACCGCATGCCTCAACAGCTTTTGTTCGGCCGGATCGAGGGGGCTAAACGGGCGCGGCACGGGCTAGAGAAGAGATGGAGTGATGGGTGGGTGGGTGTGTGAGTGAGTGAGTGTGTGAGCGGGTGGGTGAGTGGGTGGGTGTGTAAGTGAGTGAGTGGGTGACTGGGTGAGTGTGTGAGTGGGTGGGTAACTGGGTGAGTGAGTGGGTGAGTGACACGGGCTAGAGAAGAGATGTGGTACAGGAGGACGTGGAGCTGAGTGAGTGTGTGAGTGAGTGGGTGAGTGAGTGAATGAGTGGGTGAGTGAGTGAGTGGCTGAGTGAGTGTGTGGGTGGGTGAGTGAGTGAGTGGGTGAGTGAGTGAATGAGTGGGTGAGTGTGTGAGTGACACGGGCTAGAGAAGAGATGGAGTGATGTGGTACAGGAGGACGTGGAGCTGAGTGAGTGGGTGAGTGTGTGGGTGGGTGAGTGTGTGGGTGGGTGGGTGAGTGAGTGTGTGGGTGGGTGAGTGAGTGTGTGGGTGGGTGAGTGGGTGGGTGGGTTAGAGAGTGAGTGACACGGGCTAGAGAAGAGATGGAGTGATGTGGTACAGGAGGACGTGGAGCTGAGTGAGTGGGTGAGTGTGTGGGTGGGTGAGTGTGTGGGTGGGTGGGTGGGTGAGTGAGTGTGTGGGTGGGTGAGTGGGTGGGTGGGTGGGTGGGTGAGTGAGTGGGTGAGTGTGTGGGTGAGTGAGTGGGTGAGTGTGTGAGTGACACGGGCTAGAGAAGAGATGGAGTGATGGGTGGGTGGGTGTGTAAGTGAGTGAGTGAGTGAGTGTGTGAGCGGGTGGGTGAGTGGGTGGGTGTGTAAGTGAGTGAGTGGGTGACTGGGTGAGTGTGTGAGTGGGTGGGTAACTGGGTGAGTGAGTGGGTGAGTGACACGGGCTAGAGAAGAGATGTGGTACAGGAGGACGTGGAGCTGAGTGAGTGTGTGAGTGAGTGGGTGAGTGAGTGAATGAGTGGGTGAGTGAGTGAGTGGCTGAGTGAGTGAATGAGTGGGTGAGAGAGTGAGTGACACGGGCTAGAGAAGAGATGGAGTGATGTGGTACAGGAGGACGTGGAGCTGAGTGAGTGGGTGAGTGTGTGGGTGGGTGAGTGTGTGGGTGGGTGGGTGAGTGAGTGTGTGGGTGGGTGAGTGAGTGTGTGGGTGGGTGAGTGGGTGGGTGGGTGAGTGACACGGGCTAGAGAAGAGATGGAGTGATGTGGTACAGGAGGACGTGGAGCTGAGTGGACTTGCCGATGACTGGTACCAGCGGTGTCAAGATCGGCCTCAGTGGAGGAGGCTCGTGAAGGACGCTACTGGGCAGTTGGAGGCAGTCGCCCTCCAACAACAACGGAGGGCGGAGGAGCGACGCTCACAACAACGAGCGGAGCGCCGGGTGGCTAAAGCACAGCAAGTTGGCACAGTAGGGGGCACAGGTGATGGTGCATCTGCACCTAGCCTGGCACAGCAGTCAACCCACGGCACCTGCAGGGTCTGTCCCGTGACCACCTGGTACACCTAGCCTGGCACAGCAGTCAACCCACGGCACCTGCTGGGTCTGTCCCGTGACCTCCTCCTCATGCACCTAGCCTGGCACAGCAGTCAACCCATGGCACCTGCTGGGTCTGTCCCGTGACCACCTCCTGCACCTAGCCTGGCACAGCAGTCAACCCGTGACACCTGCTGGGTCTGTCCCGTGACCTCCTGGTGCACCTAGCCTGGCACAGCAGTCAACCCGTGACACCTGCTGGGTCTGTCCCGTGACCTCCTGGTGCACCTAGCCTGGCACAGCAGTCAACCCGTGACACCTGCTGGGTCTGTCCCGTGACCTCCTGGTGCACCTAGCCTGGCACAGCAGTCAACCCGTGACACCTGCTGGGTCTGTCCCGTGACCTCCTGGTCCACCTAGCCTGGCACAGCAGTCAACCCGTGACACCTGCTGGGTCTGTCCCGTGACCTCCTGGTGCACCTAGCCTGGCACAGCAGTCAACCCGTGACACCTGCTGGGTCTGTCCCGTGACCTCCTGGTGCACCTAGCCTGGCACAGCAGTCAACCCGTGACACCTGCTGGGTCTGTCCCGTGACCTCCTGGTGCACCTAGCCTGGCACAGCAGTCAACCCGTGACACCTGCTGGGTCTGTCCCGTGACCTCCTGGTGCACCTAGCCTGGCACAGCAGTCAACCCGTGACACCTGCTGGGTCTGTCCCGTGACCTCCTGGTGCACCTAGCCTGGCACAGCAGTCAACCCGTGACACCTGCTGGGTCTGTCCCGTGACCTCCTGGTGCACCTAGCCTGGCACAGCAGTCAACCCGTGACACCTGCTGGGTCTGTCCCGTGACCTCCTGGTGCACCTAGCCTGGCACAGCAGTCAACCCGTGACACCTGCTGGGTCTGTCCCGTGACCTCCTGGTGCACCTAGCCTGGCACAGCAGTCAACCCGTGACACCTGCTGGGTCTGTCCCGTGACCTCCTGGTGCACCTAGCCTGGCACAGCAGTCAACCCGTGACACCTGCTGGGTCTGTCCCGTGACCTCCTGGTGCACCTAGCCTGGCACAGCAGTCAACCCGTGACACCTGCTGGGTCTGTCCCGTGACCTCCTGGTGCACCTAGCCTGGCACAGCAGTCAACCCGTGACACCTGCTGGGTCTGTCCCGTGACCTCCTGGTGCACCTAGCCTGGCACTCACTGGGAGGGCTGTACAGAGGATGGTTGATGTAGTATGCCAGGTAAGCAGCGAAGCCCCAGTAGTAGAAGCAGTTCTGTGACACACACACACACACAGACACACACAGACACACACAGACACACACACACAGACACACACACACAGACACACAGTCACACACACACAGGCACACACAGACAGACACACAGTCACACACAGACAGACAAAAACTCACACACTAATCCACTCACTCACCCACTCACTAATCCACTCAGCCACTCACTCACCCACCCACACACTCACTCGCTCACCCACCCACTAATCCACTCAGCCACTCACTCACCCACCCACACACTCACTCGCTCACCCACCCACTAATCCACTCAGCCACTCACTCACACACTCACACACTCACTCGCTCACCCACCCACTAATCCACTCAGCCACTCACTCACCCACCCACACACTCACTCGCTCACCCACCCACTAATCCACTCAGCCACTCACTCACCCACCCACACACTCACTCGCTCACCCACCCACTAATCCACTCAGCCACTCACTCACCCACCCACACACTCACTCGCTCACCCACCCACTAATCCACTCAGCCACTCACTCACCCACCCACACACTCACTCGCTCACCCACCCACTAATCCACTCAGCCACTCACTCACCCACCCACACACTCACTCGCTCACCCACCCACTAATCCACTCAGCCACTCACTCACCCACCCACACACTCACTCGCTCACCCACCCACTAATCCACTCAGCCACTCACTCACCCACCCACACACTCACTCGCTCACCCACCCACTAATCCACTCAGCCACTCACTCACCCACCCACACACTCACTCGCTCACCCACCCACTAATCCACTCAGCCACTCACTCACTCACCCACCCACACACTCACTCGCTCACCCACCCACTAATCCACTCAGCCACTCACTCACCCACCCACACACTCACTCGCTCACCCACCCACTAATCCACTCAGCCACTCACTCACCCACCCACACACTCACTCACTCACTCACACATAGACAAAGACACAGACAGACATATCATGGTCCAGGATCGAACCCACGACCTCCTGTAGACCAGGCGAGGTGGTCAACATCTCCCCTAGCCACTGTGGTGTCAGGGATTGAACCCACGACCTCCTGTAGACCAGGCGAGGTGGTCAACATCTACCACGACCTCCTGTAGACCAGGCGAGGTGGTCAACATCTACCACGACCTCCTGTAGATCAGGTGAGGTGGTCAACATCTCCCCTAGCCACTGTGGTGTCAGGGATTGAACCCACGACCTCCTGTAGACCAGGCGAGGTGGTCAACATCTACCACGACCTCCTGTAGATCAGGTGAGGTGGTCAACATCTCCCCTAGCCACTGTGGTGTCAGGGATTGAACCCACGACCTCCTGTAGACCAGGCGAGGTGGTCAACATCTACCACGACCTCCTGTAGACCAGGCGAGGTGGTCAACATCTACCACGATCTCCTGTAGACCAGGCGAGGTAGTCAACAACATCCACCAGGACCTCCTGTAGACCAGGCGAGGTGGTCAACATCTACCACGACCTCCTGTAGACCAGGCGAGGTAGTCAACAACATCTACCACAACCTCCTGTAGACCAGGCGAGGTGGTCAACATCTACCACGACCTCCTGTGGACCAGGCGAGGTGGTCAACATCTACCACGACCTCCTGTAGACCAGGCGAGGTGGTCAACATCTACCACGACCTCCTGTAGACCAGGCGAGGTGGTCAACATCTACCACGACCTCCTGTAGACCAGGCGAGGTGGTCAACATCTACCACGACCTCCTGTAGACCAGGCGAGGTGGTCAACATCTACCACGACCTCCTGTAGACCAGGCGAGGTGGTCAACATCTACCACGACCTCCTGTAGACCAGGCGAGGTGGTCAACATCTACCACGACCTCCTGTGGACCAGGCGAGGTGGTCAACATCTACCAGGACCTCCTGTAGACCAGGCGAGGTGGTCAACATCTACCACAACCTCCTGTAGACCAGCCGAGGTGGTCAACATCTACCACGACCTCCTGTAGACCAGGCGAGGTGGTCAACATCTACCACGACCTCCTGTGGACCAGGCGAGGTGGTCAACATCTACCAGGACCTCCTGTAGACCAGGCGAGGTGGTCAACATCTACCACGACCTCCTGTAGACCAGGCGAGGTGGTCAACATCTACCACGACCTCCTGTACACCAGGCGAGGTGGTCAACATCTACCACGACCTCCTGTAGACCAGGCGAGGTGGTCAACATCTACCACGACCTCCTGTAGACCAAGGGAGGTGGTCAACGTCTGCCACGACCTCCTGTAGACCAGGCGAGGTGGTCAACATCTACCACGACCTCCTGTAGACCAGGCGAGGTGGTCAACGTCTACCACGACCTCCTGTGGACCAGGCGAGGTGGTCAACGTCTACCACGACCTCCTGTAGACCAGGCGAGGTGGTCAACGTCTACCACGACCTCCTGTAGACCAGGCGAGGTGGTCAACGTCTACCACGACCTCCTGTAGACCAGGCGAGGTGGTCAACATCTACCACGACCTCCTGTAGACCAGGCGAGGTGGTCAACGTCTACCACGACCTCCTGTGGACCAGGCGAGGTGGTCAACGTCTACCACGACCTCCTGTAGACCAGGCGAGGTGGTCAACATCTACCACGACCTCCTGTACACCAGGCAAGGTGGTCAACAACATCTACCACGACCTCCTGTGGACCAGGCGAGGTGGTCAACATCTACCACGACCTCCTGTAGACCAGGCGAGGTAGTCAACGTCTACCACGACCTCCTGTAGACCAGGCGAGGTGGTCAACATCTACCACGACCTCCTGTAGACCAGGCGAGGTGGTCAACATCTACCACGATTTCCTGTAGACCAGGCGAGGTGGTCAACATCTACCACGACCTCCTGTAGACCAGGCGAGGTGGTCAACATCTACCACGACCTCCTGTAGACCAGGCGAGGTGGTCAACATCTACCACGACCTCCTGTACACCAGGCGAGGTGGTCAACAACATCTACCACGACCTCCTGTGGACCAGGCGAGGTGGTCAACATCTACCACGACCTCCTGTAGACCAGGCGAGGTAGTCAACGTCTACCACGACCTCCTGTAGACCAGGCGAGGTGGTCAACATCTACCACGACCTCCTGTAGACCAGGCGAGGTGGTCAACATCTACCACGATTTCCTGTAGACCAGGCGAGGTGGTCAACATCTACCACGACCTCCTGTAGACCAGGCGAGGTGGTCAACATCTACCACGACCTCCTGTAGACCAGGCGAGGTGGTCAACATCTACCAGGACCTCCTGTAGACCAGGCGAGGTGGTCAACATCTACCACGACCTCCTGTAGACCAGGCGAGGTGGTCAACATCTACCACGACCTCCTGTAGACCAGGCGAGGTGGTCAACATCTCTCCTAGCCACTGTGGTGTCAGGGATTGAACCCACGACCTCCTGTGGACCAGGCGAGGTGGTCAACATCTCCACTAGCCACTGTGGTGTCAGTGATTGAACCCACGACCTCCTGTAGACCAGGCGAGGTGGTGAACATCTACCGCGACCTCCTGTAGACCAGGCGAGATGGTCAACATCTACCAGGACCTCCTGTAGACCAGGTGAGGTGGTCAACATCTCCCCTAGCCACTGTGGTGTCAGGGATTGAACCCACGACCTCCTGTGGACCAGGCGAGGTGGTCAACGTCTCCACTAGCCACTGTGGTGTCAGGGATTGAACCCACGACCTCCTGTAGACCAGGCGAGGTGGTCAACATCTCCCCTAGCCACTGTGGTGTCAGGGATTGAACCCACGACCTCCTGTGGACCAGGCGAGGTGGTCAACATCTCCACTAGCCACTGTGGTGTCAGGGATTGAACCCACGACCTCCTGTAGACCAGGCGAGGTGGTCAACATCTCCACTAGCCACTGTGGTGTCAGGGATTGAACCCACGACCTCCTGTGGACCAGGCGAGGTGGTCAACATCTCCACTAGCCACTGTGGTGTCAGGGATTGAACCCACGACCTCCTGTAGACCAGGCGAGGTGGTCAACATCTCCACTAGCCACTGTGGTGTCAGGGATTGAACCCACGACCTCCTGTGGACCAGGCGAGGTGGTCAACATCTCCACTAGCCACTGTGGTGTCAGTGATTGAACCCACGACCTCCTGTAGACCAGGCGAGGTGGTGAACATCTACCGCGACCTCCTGTAGACCAGGCGAGATGGTCAACATCTACCAGGACCTCCTGTAGACCAGGTGAGGTGGTCAACATCTCCCCTAGCCACTGTGGTGTCAGGGATTGAACCCACGACCTCCTGTGGACCAGGCGAGGTGGTCAACGTCTCCACTAGCCACTGTGGTGTCAGGGATTGAACCCACGACCTCCTGTAGACCAGGCGAGGTGGTCAACATCTCCCCTAGCCACTGTGGTGTCAGGGATTGAACCCACGACCTCCTGTGGACCAGGCGAGGTGGTCAACATCTCCACTAGCCACTGTGGTGTCAGGGATTGAACCCACGACCTCCTGTAGACCAGGCGAGGTGGTCAACATCTCCACTAGCCACTGTGGTGTCAGGGATTGAACCCACGACCTCCTGTGGACCAGGCGAGGTGGTCAACATCTCCCGCGGGGCGGCACCTTGAAGATGTTCCGTAGGGGCATCGTTCCGTGCGAGAAGCGGTGGACAAAGACGGTCTCCAGCAGGCGCTTGGCAAAATGCAGCGAGTGGCAGAGACAGGCCAAGCTGGGTGAGGGGGAGGGGGGGGGGGAGGGTGGGGGGGAGAGGGGGGGGGGCAAGGTACTCGGTCCACGGACGAAGAGGGAACGGTGAAGCACAGCAACAACACACGCAGTGAGCTAGTGAGTGGGTGGGTGGGTGAGTGGGTGGGTGGGTGTGTGAGTGAGTGAGCGACTGAGTGAGCGTGTGAGTGAGTGAGTTAGTGGGTGAATGAGTGAGTGAGCGAGTGAGTGAGCGAGCGAGTGAGCGAGTGAGTGAGCGCGTGAGTGAGCGAGCGAGTGAGTGAGCGAGCGAGCGCATGAGTGAGCGAGCGAGTGAGTGAGTGAGTGAGCGAGCGAGCGCGTGAGTGAGCGAGTGAGCGAGTGAGCGAGCGAATGAGTGAGCGAGTGAGCGAGTGAGCGAGCGAATGAGTGAGCGAGTGAGCGAGCGAGTGAGTGAGCGCGTGAGTGAGCGCGTGAGCGAGCGAGCGAGTGCGTGAGTGAGCGCGTGAGTGAGCGAGCGCGTGCGTGAGTGAGCGCGTGAGCGAGCGAGCGAGCGCGTGAGTGAGCGCGTGAGCGAGCGAGCGAGTGCGTGAGTGAGCGCGTGAGTGAGCGAGCGCGTGAGTGCGTGAGTGAGCGCGTGAGCGAGCGAGCGCGTGAGTGAGCGCGTGAGCGAGCGAGCGTGTGAGCGAGCGCATGAGTGCGTGAGTGAGCGCGTGAGTGAGCGAGCGCGTGAGTGCGTGAGTGAGCGCGTGAGCGAGCGAGCGCGTGAGTGAGCGCGTGAGCGAGCGAGCGCGTGAGCGAGCGCATGAGTGCGTGAGTGAGCGCGTGAGTGAGCGAGCGCGTGAGTGAGCGCGTGAGCGAGCGAGCGCGTGAGCGCGTGAGCGAGCGAGTGAGTGAGCGCGTGAGTGAGCGCATGAGTGCGTGAGTGAGCGCGTGAGTGAGTGAGCGCGTGAGCGAGCGCGTGAGTGAGTGAGCGCGTGAGTGAGCGCGTGAGCGAGCGAGCGCGGTGAGCGCGTGAGCGAGCGAGTGAGTGAGCGCGTGAGTGAGCGCATGAGTGCGTGAGTGAGCGCGTGAGTGAGTGAGCGCGTGAGCGAGCGCGTGAGTGAGTGAGCGCGTGAGTGAGCGCGTGAGCGAGCGAGCGCGTGAGCGAGCGAGCGAGTGAGCGAGCGCGTGAGCGAGCGCATGAGCGAGCGCGTGAGTGAGCGCGTGAGTGAGCGAGCGCGTGAGCGAGCGCGTGAGCGAGCGAGCGAGCGAGCGAGCGAGTGAGCGACTCACTGGACAACGAGGTGGGGGCTGGAGGATCGGGAAGAGGCTCCGTAGATGAGCGCCGGGCGCAGGTACAGTACGAGGTAAATCAGCAGCGGTCCGGCGTACTCGGTGAGAAACACCTGCCCAGGCAGACACTCCACTCAGCTTACAACATACACACTATACACTACTACACTATACACTACTACACTATACACTACTACACTATACACTACTACACTACACTATACACTACTCGGTGAGAAACACCTGCCCAGGCAGACACTCCACTCAGCTTACAACATACACACTATACACTACTACACTATACACTACTACACTATACACTACTACACTATACACTACTACACTACACTATACACTACTCGGTGAGAAACACCTGCCCAGGCAGACACTCCACTCAGCTTACAACATACACACTATACACTACTACACTATACACTACTACACTATACACTACTACACTATACACTACTACACTACACTATACACTACTCGGTGAGAAACACCTGCCCAGGCAGACACTCCACTCAGCTTACAACATACACACTATACACTACTACACTATACACTACTACACTATACACTACTACACTATACACTACTACACTATACACTACTACACTATACACTACTACACTATACACTACTACACTATACACTACTACACTATACACTACTACACTATACACTACTACACTATACACACTACACTATACACTACTACACTATACACTACTACACTATACACTACTACACTATACACTACTACACTATACACTACTACACTATACACTACTACACTATACACTACTACACTATACACTACTACACTATACACACTACACTATACACTACTACACTATACACCACTACACTATACACTACTACACTATACACTACTACACTATACACTACTACACTATACACTACACTATACACTACTACACTATACACTACTACACTACTACACTACACACTATACTATACACACTACACTATACACACTACACTATACACTACTACACTATACACTACACTATACACTACTACACTATACACTACAACTACACTATACACTACTACACTATACACTACTACACTATACACTACTACACTATACACCACTACACTATACACTACTACACTATACACTACTACACTATACACTACTACACTATACACTATACACTACACTATACACTACACTATACACTACTACACTACTACACTATACACTACTACACTATACACTACTACACTATACACCATAGGTGGGACAAAGTCATTGTTATGCAAGTCCAAGTCGAGTCGCAAGTCATCAAATTCATGACTCGAGTCTGACTCGAGTCCAAGTCACATGACTCGAGTCCACACCTCTGCTATACACTACACTATACTCTACACTACTACACTACACTATACACTACTACACTATACACTACTACACTATACACTATACACTACTACACTATACACTACTACACTATACACTACTACACTATACACTACACTATACTCTACACTACTACACTACACTATACACTACTACTACACTATACACTACTACACTATACACTACACTATACACTACTACTACACTATACACTACTACACTATACACTACACTACACTATACACTACTACACTATACACTACTACACTATACACTACTACACTATACACTACTACTACACTATACACTAGTACTACACTATACACTACTACACTATACACTACAACTACACTATACACTACTACACTATACACTACTACACTATACACTACTACACTATACACTACTACACTATACACTACTACACTACTATACACTACTACACTACACTATACACTACTACACTATACACTACTACTACACTATACACTACTACTACACTATACACACTACACTATACACTACTACTACACTATACACTACTATACACTACTACACTACACTATACACTACTACACTATACACTACTACTACACTATACACTACTATACACTACTACACTACACTATACACACTACACTATACACTACTACTACACTATACACTACTATACACTACTACACTACACTATACACACTACACTATACACTACTACACTACACTATACACTACTATACACTACTACACTACACTATACACTACTACACTATACACTACTACTACACTATACACTACTACTACACTATACACTACTACACTATACACTACTACACTATACACTACTACACTATACACTACACTATACACACTACACTATACACTACTACACTATACACTACACTATACACTACTACACTATACACTACTACACTATACACTACACTATACACACTACACTATACTATACACTACTACACTATACACTACACTATACACTACACTATACACACTACACTATACTATACACTACACTACTACACTATACACTACTACACTATACACTACAACACTATACTATACACTACTACACTATACACTACAACACTACACTATACACTACTACACTATACACTACTACACTATACTATACACTACTACACTATACACTACAACACTATACTATACACTACTACACTATACACTACTACACTATACACTACACACTATACACTACTACACTATACACTACACTATACACTACTACACTATACTATACACTACTACACTATACACTACTACTACACTATACACTACTACACTATACACTACACTATACACTACACTACTACTACACTATACACTACTACTACACTATACACTACACTATACACTACTACACTATACACTACGACACTACACTATACACTACTACACTATACACTACTACACTATACACTACTACACTATACACTACTAGACTACACTACTACACTACACTATACACTACACTATACACTACTACACTACACTATACACTACTACACTACACTATACACTACACTATACACTACTACACTACACTATACACTACTACACTACACTATACACTACTACACTACACTATACACTACACTATACACTACACTATACACTACTACACTATACACTACACTACACTATACACTACTACACTACACTATACACTACTACACTACACTACACACTACACTATACACTACACTATACACTACTACACTATACACTACACTACACTATACACTACTACACTACACTATACACTACACACTACACTATACACTACACTATACACTATACACTACACTACACACTACACTACACACTACTACACTACACTATACACTACACACTACACACTACACTACACACTACTACACTACACTATACACTACACTATACACTACTACACTACACTATACACTACACTACACACTACACTATACACTACACTATACACTACTACACTACACTATACACTACACTATACACTACTACACTACACTATACACTACACTACACACTACACTATACACTACACACTACACTACACACTACTACACTACACTATACACTACACTATACACTACTACACTACACTATACACTACACTACACACTACACTATACACTACTACACTACACTATACACTACTACACTATACACTATACACTACACACTACACACTACACTAGTCCTAGTCGAGTCGCAAGTCATCAAATTCATGACTCGAGTCCAAGTCACATGACTCGAGTCCACATCTCATAGGTGGGACAAAGTCATTGTTATGCAAGTCCAAGTCGAGTCGCAAGTCATCAAATTCATGACTCGAGTCTGACTCTAGTCCAAGTCACATGACTCGAGTCCACACCTCTGCTATACACTACACTATACACTACACTATACACTACACTATACACTACACTATACACTACACTATACACTACACTATACACTACTACACTATACTATACACTATTACACTATACACTACACTATACACTACTACTCACGGTGGTCCACGCGACCTGGGGTCCCAGGTCTCGCAGGTAGAGGGTCCCATCGGAGCCAAGGGGCAGATCCTGCAACACCTCCTCATCCGCCAACACGCGACCCCCTGCAGAGGTCACACAGAGGTCACACAGAGGTCACACAGAGGTCACACAGAGGTCACACAGAGACCCACAGAGACCCATAGAGACCCCATAGAGACACACAGAGACCCACAGAGACTCACAGAGACCCACAGAGACTCACAGAGACTCACAGAGACTCATAATAGACCTACAGACACCCCACAGAGACCCACAGAGACCCACACACACCCCACAGAGACCCACAGAGACTCATAGAGACCCACAGAGACTCACAGAGACTCACAGAGACCCACAGAGACTCACAGAGACCCACAGAGACCCACAGACACCCCACAGAGACCCACAGAGAGCCACAGAGACACACCAAGACACACACACACACAGAGACCCACAGAGACCCACAGAGACTCATAGAGACCCACAGAGACCCACAGAGACCCACAGAGACTCACAACGACTCACAGAACCCCACAGAGACTCACAGAGACCCACAGAGACTCACAGAGACCCCTAGAGACACACAGAGACTCACAGTGACCCACAGAGACCCCTAGAGACACACAGAGACTCACAGAGACCCACAGAGACCCCCAGAGACTGACAGAGACCCACAGAGACCCCCAGAGACTCACAGAGACCCATAGAGACCCACAGAGACCCACAGAGACTCACAGAGACCCGTAGAGACCCACAGAGACCCATAGAGACCCACAGAGACCCACAGAGAGCCACAGAGACTCACAGAGACCCACAGAGACTCATAGAGACCCATAGAGACACACAGAGACTCATAGAGACCCACAGAGACACACAGAGACCCACAGAGACCCACATAGACTCACAGAGACTCACAGAGACCCACAGAGACCCACAGACACCCCACAGAGACCCACAGACACCCCACAGAGACTCACAGAGACCCACAGAGACCCCCAGCGACTCACAGAGACTCACAGAGACCCACAGAGACCCCCAGAGACTCACAGAGACCCATAGAGACCCACAGAGACCCACAGACACCCCACAGAGACCCACAGAGACCCACAGATACCCCACAGAGACTCACAGAGACTCACAGAGACTCACAGAGACTCATAAGAGACCCACAGATACCCACAGAGACCCACAGAGACTCACAGAGACCCACAGAGACCCACAGACACCCCACAGAGACCCACAGAGACCCACAGAGACACACCAAGACACACACACACACAGAGACCCACAGAGACCCACAGAGACCCCTAGAGACACACAGAGACACACAGAGACACACAGAGACCCACAGAGACCCACAGAGACTCACAGTGACCCACAGAGACCCCTAGAGACACACAGAGACTCACAGTGACCCACAGAGACCCCTAGAGACACACAGAGACACACAGAGATCCACAGAGACCCACAGAGACTCACAGTGACCCACAGAGACCCACAGAGACCCACAGAGACACACAGAAACCCACAGAGACACACAGAGACCCACAGAGACACACAGAGACACACAGAGACCCACAGAGACCCACAGAGACCCACAGAGACACACAGAGACCCACAGACACCCCACAGAGACCCACAGACACCCCACAGACACCCACAGAGACCCACAGACACCCACAGAGACGCACAGAGACCCACAGAGACACACAGAGACCCATAGAGACCCACAGAGACCCACTGAGACCCACAGATACCCACAGAGACTCACAGAGACCCATAGAGACCCACAGAGACCCACAGAGACCCACAGAGACTCACAGAGACCCACAGAGACCCACAGAGACCCACAGAGACTCACAGAGACCCACAGAGACCCACAGAGACCCACAGAGACCCACAGAGACCCACAGAGACTCACAGAGACCCACAGAGACCCACAGAGACTCACAGAGACCCACAGAGACCCACAGAGACTCACAGAGACCCACAAAGACCCACAGACACCCCACAGAGACACACAGAGACACACAGAGACACACAGACACCCCACAGAGACCCACAGAGACACACAGACACCCACAGAGACCCACAGAGACCCACAGACACCCCACAGAGACCCACAGAGACCCACAGAGACCCACAGAGACACACAGACACCCACAGAGACCCACAGAGACCCACAAAGACCCACAGAGACACACAGAGACCCACAAAGACACACAGACACCCCACAGAGACACACAGAGACCCACAGAGACCCACAGAGACCCACAGAGACACACAGAGACCCACAGAGACCCACAGAGAACCCACAGAGACCCACAGACATCCCACAGAGACCCACAGAAACCCACAGAGACACACAGAGACACACAGAGACCCACAGAGACCCACAGAGACACACAGAGACAAACAGAGACCCACAAACACCCCACAGAGACCCACAGACACCCCACAGACACCCACAGAGACCCACAGAGACTCACAGAGACCCACTGAGACCCACAGATACCCACAGAGACCCACAGAGACCCACAGAGACCCACAGACACCCCACAGAGACCCACAGAGACCCACAGAGACACACAGAGACCCCACAGAGACACACAGTGACCCACAGAGACCCACAGACACCCACAGAGACCCACAGAGACACACAGAGACCCACAGACACCCCACAGAGACCCACAGACACCCCACAGACACCCACAAAGACCCACAGAGACCCACAGAGACACACAGAGACCCATAGAGACCCACAGAGACCCACTGAGACCCACAGATACCCACAGAGACTCACAGAGACCCATAGAGACCCACAGAGACCCACAGAGACCCACAGAGACTCACAGAGACCCACAGAGACCCACAGACACCCCACAGAGACACACAGAGACACACAGAGACACACAGACACCCCACAGAGACCCACAGAGACACACATAGACACCCAGACACCCACAGACACCCACAGAGACACACAGAGACACACAGAGACCCACAGAGACTCACAGAGACCCACAGAGACCCACTGAGACCCACAGAGACACACAGAGACACACAGACACCCACAGACACCCCACAGACACCCACAGAGACACACAGAGACCCACAGAGACACACAGAGACCCACTGAGACCCACAGATACCCACAGAGACTCACAGAGACCCATAGAGACCCACAGAGACCCACAGAGACCCACAGAGACTCAGAGACCCACAGAGACCCACAGAGACCCACAGAGACTCACAGAGACCCACAGAGACTCACAGAGACTCACAGAGACCCACAGAGACCCACAGAGACCCACAGAGACTCACAGAGACCCACAGAGACCCACAGAGACCCCCAGACACCCCACAGAGACTCACAGAGACCCCCAGAGACTCACAGAGACCCCCAGACACCCACATAGACCCCCAGACACCCCACAGAGACCCACAGAGACCCACAGAGACCCCCAGACACCCACAGAGACTCACAGAGACCCACAGAGACCCACAGAGACCCCCAGACACCCCCAGAGACTCACAGAGACCCACAGAGACTCACAGAGACCCACAGAGACCCCACAGAGACTCACAGAGACCCACAGAGACCCACAGACACCCACAGAGACTCACAGAGACCCACAGAGACCCACAGACACCCACAGAGGTGTGTGTGTGTCACCACTCACGTGGTTCGAGGCGCAAGCTCTGGCGGGAAGGGTAGAGCTTCGGGACTGCCGAGAGGACGGAGAGAAGCGGTGAGAACGTAGTGTATAGTGTAGTGTAGTAGTGTATAGTGTAGTGTAGTAGTGTATAGTGTAGTGTATAGTGTAGTAGTGTAGTGTAGTAGTGTATAGTGTAGTGTATAGTGTAGTGTATAGTGTAGTTGTGTATAGTGTAGTAGTGTAGTGTATAGTGTAGTAGTGTAGTGTAGTAGTGTATAGTGTAGTGTATAGTGTAGTGTATAGTGTAGTAGTGTAGTGTAGTAGTGTGTAGTGTAGTAGTGTAGTGTAGTAGTGTAAAGTGTAGTGTATAGTGTAGTAGTGTATAGTGTAGTGTATAGTGTAGTGTATAGTGTAGTAGTGTAGTGTAGTAGTGTGTAGTGTAGTAGTGTAGTGTAGTAGTGTATAGTGTAGTGTATAGTGTAGTGTAGTAGTGTAGTGTAGTAGTGTATAGTGTAGTGTAGTAGTGTATAGTGTAGTAGTGTATAGTGTAGTGTATAGTGTAGTAGTGTATAGTGTAGTGTATAGTGTAGTGTATAGTGTAGTAGTGTATAGTGTAGTAGTGTATAGTGTAGTAGTGTATAGTGTAGTAGTGTATAGTGTAGTGTATAGTGTAGTAGTGTAGTATATAGTGTATAGTGTAGTGTATAGTGTAGTAGTGTATAGTGTAGTGTATAGTGTAGTGTATAGTGTAGTAGTGTATAGTGTAGTAGTGTATAGTGTAGTAGTGTAGTATATAGTGTATAGTGTAGTGTATAGTGTAGTAGTGTATAGTGTAGTGTATAGTGTAGTGTGTATAGTGTAGTAGTGTAGTATATAGTGTATAGTGTAGTGTATAGTGTAATAGTGTATAGTGTAGTGTATAGTGTAGTAGTGTATAGTGTAGTAGTGTAGTGTAGTAGTGTATAGTGTAGTAGTGTAGTGTAGTAGTGTATAGTGTAGTAGTGTATAGTGTAGTGTAGTAGTGTATAGTGTAGTGTAGTAGTGTATAGTGTAGTAGTGTATAGTGTAGTAGTGTATAGTGTAGTGTAGTAGTGTATAGTGTAGTGTATAGTGTAGTGTAGTAGTGTATAGTGTAGTGTAGTAGTGTATAGTGTAGTGTAGTAGTGTATAGTGTAGTGTAGTAGTGTATAGTGTAGTGTATAGTGTAGTGTAGTAGTGTATAGTGTAGTGTATAGTGTAGTGTATAGTGTAGTGTAGTAGTGTATAGTGTAGTGTAGTAGTGTATAGTGTAGTGTATAGTGTAGTGTAGTAGTGTATAGTGTAGTGTAGTAGTGTATAGTGTAGTGTAGTAGTGTATAGTGTAGTGTAGTAGTGTATAGTGTAGTGTATAGTGTAGTGTAGTAGTGTATAGTGTAGTGTATAGTGTAGTGTAGTAGTGTATAGTGTAGTGTATAGTTTAGTGTATAGTGTAGTGTATAGTGTAGTGTAGTAGTGTATAGTGTAGTGTAGTAGTGTATAGTGTAGTGTAGTAGTGTATTGTAGTGTGTAGTGTATAGTGTAGTGTAGTAGTGTATAGTGCAGTGTATAGTGTAGTGTATAGTGTAGTGTATAGTGTAGTGTAGTAGTGTATAGTGTAGTGTAGTAGTGTATAGTGTAGTGTAGTAGTGTATAGTGTAGTGTAGTAGTGTATAGTGTAGTGTAGTAGTGTATTGTAGTGTGTAGTGTAGTAGTGTATAGTGTAGTGTAGTGGTGTATAGGTAGGGTGTTGACTGTTATGTTATCCGACTCTCTGTTGTCGTAGTGTATAGTGTAGTGTATAGTGTAGTAGTGTAGTGTATAGTGTAGTGTATTGTGTAGTGTATAGTGTAGTAGTGTAGTGTATAGTGTAGTGTAGTAGTGTGTAGTGTAGTGTATAGTGTAGTAGTGTAGTGTATAGTGTAGTGTATTGTGTAGTGTAGTAGTGTATAGTGTAGTGTAGTAGTGTATAGTGTAGTAGTGTATAGTGTAGTGTAGTGTGTAGTGTAGTAGTGTATAGTGTAGTGGTGTATAGTGTAGTGTAGTAGTGTATAGTGTAGTGTATAGTGTAGTGTAGTAGTGTATAGTGTAGTAGTGTATAGTGTAGTAGTGTATAGTGTAGTGTATAGTGTAGTGTAGTAGTGTATAGTGTAGTAGTGTAGTGTAGTAGTGTATAGTGTAGTAGTGTATAGTGTAGTGTATAGTGTAGTGTAGTAGTGTATAGTGTAGTAGTGTATAGTGTAGTAGTGTATAGTGTAGTGTAGTAGTGTATAGTGTAGTGTAGTGGTGTATAGTGTAGTGGTGTATAGTGTAGTGTAGTAGTGTATAGTGTAGTGTAGTGTGTAGTGTAGTAGTGTATAGTGTAGTGTAGTAGTGTATAGTGTAGTGTAGTGTGTAGTGTAGTAGTGTATAGTGTAGTGTAGTAGTGTATAGTGTAGTGTAGTAGTGTATAGTGTAGTGTAGTAGTGTATAGTGTAGTGTAGTAGTGTATAGTGTAGTGTAGTAGTGTATAGTGTAGTAGTGTATAGTGTAGTGTAGTAGTGTATAGTGTAGTGTATAGTGTAGTGTATAGTGTAGTAGTGTATAGTGTAGTAGTGTATAGTGTAGTAGTGTATAGTGTAGTAGTGTAGTGTAGTAGTGTATAGTGTAGTGTAGTGTGTAGTGTAGTGTAGTAGTGTATAGTGTAGTGTAGTGTGTAGTGTAGTGTAGTAGTGTATAGTGTAGTGTAGTAGTGTATAGTGTAGTGTATAGTGTAGTGTAGTAGTGTATAGTGTAGTGTGTAGTGTAGTAGTGTATAGTGTAGTGTAGTGTGTAGTGTAGTAGTGTATAGTGTAGTGTATAGTGTAGTAGTGTAGTGTAGTAGTGTATAGTGTAGTAGTGTATAGTGTAGTGTAGTAGTGTATAGTGTAGTGTAGTAGTGTATAGTGTAGTGTGTAGTGTAGTAGTGTATAGTGTAGTGTAGTGGTGTATAGGTAGTGTAGTAGTGTATTGTAGTGTAGTGTGTAGTGTAGTAGTGTATAGTGTAGTGTAGTAGTGTGTAGTGTAGTGTAGTAGTGTATAGTGTAGTGTAGTAGTGTATAGTGTAGTGTAGTAGTGTGTAGTGTAGTGTAGTAGTGTATAGTGTAGTGTAGTAGTGTATAGTGTAGTGTAGTGGTGTATAGGTAGGGTGTTGACTGTCATGTTATCCGACTCTCTGTTACATTACATTTCTAAGTATACCATATTTGTGTTTCTATTTCATTTGTGCCTGATAACGATTGCTTCTGTTGCAATCGAAACGTCGTACGCTAGCATTTAACTTTATCTTCATACGTCACTTTACCGAAAGAACCAAAGAGTCTATTTCGATTGAAAGCTTCTTTCGTGACTGCAGGGATTCATCTTCTTGGTTCTTTCGGTAAAGGCATCACGTAGAAGGGAAGTAATAATATAATAAAAATAATAAAATAAAATAATTCTCACGACGAAACGTCGTAAAATAAATTCATTCTCACGACGAAACGTCGTGAGAATTATTTATTTTATTAAGTTTTATTTTTATTCCCTTCTACGAAACGTCGTGAGAATTATTTTATTTTATTAAGTTTTATTTTATTATTCCCTTCTACTTGATGACTTTACCGAAAGAACCAAGAAGATGAATCCCTGCTGCAGTCACGAAAGAAGCTTTCAATCGAAATTTAACCGCCTCTACGGGGAGGCTTTCCACATACGCCTGAAGACGGCTGCTTGCGTTGTAGCCGAAACGTCGTGAGAATTATTTTATTTCATTAAGTTTTATTTTTCGTCCCTTCTACGTGATGGCTTAACCGAAAGAACCAAGAAGATGAGCTAAAGAGCAATTCCTGCAGTCACGAAAGCTCCAAATTAAGATGAATTGCAACCGACTTCATCAGGTGACGGACAGAGACGTGTGGCTACGCTCACTCTGCCGTTGGATGAGATGTTTGAGGGATGAGACTGGAGTGGTCGGATCCAACTGCAGAGAGAGAAGGGAAATCAGCGATGGTGATGGTGGTGGTGGTGGTGGTGATGGTGATGGTGGTGGTGGTGATGGTGATGATGGTGGTGATGGTGATGGTGGTGATGGTGGTGATGGTGGTGATGGTGGTGATGGTGGTGATGGTGGTTGTGGTGGTGATGGTGGTGGTGGTGGTGGTGATGGTGATGATGGTGGTGGTGAAGGTGGTGATGGTGGTGATGGTGGTGATGGTGGTGATGGTGGTGATGGTGGTGGTGGAGGTGATGGTGGTGGTGGTGGTGGTGATGATGGTGGTGGTGATGGTGGTGATGGTGGTGGTGGTGATGGTGGTGGTGGTGGTGATGGTGGTGGTGATGGTGGTAATGGTGGTGGTGGTGATGGTGGTGGTGATGGTGGTGGTGATGGTGGTGGTGGTGATGGTGATGGTGGTAATGGTGGTGGTGGTGGTGTTGATGGTGGTGATGGTGGTTGTGGTGGTGATGGTGGTGGTGGTGGTGGTGATGGTGATGATGGTGGTGGTGAAGGTGGTGATGGTGGTGATGGTGGTGATGGTGGTGATGGTGGTGATGGTGGTGGTGGAGGTGATGGTGGTGGTGGTGGTGGTGATGATGGTGGTGGTGATGGTGGTGATGGTGGTGGTGGTGATGGTGGTGGTGGTGGTGATGGTGGTGGTGATGGTGGTAATGGTGGTGGTGGTGATGGTGGTGGTGATGGTGGTGGTGGTGGTGGTAATGGTGGTGGTGGTGGTGGTGATGGTGGTGGTGGTGATGGTGATGGTGGTGATGATGATGGTGGTGATGGTGGTGGTGGTGGTGATGGTGGTGGTGGTGATGGTGGTGATGGTGATGATGGTGGTGATGGTGATGGTGGTGATGGTGGTGATGGTGGTGATGGTGGTGGTGGAGGTGGTGATGGTGGTGATGGTGGTGGTGGTGATGGTGGTGATGGTGATGATGGTGGTGATGGTGATGGTGGTGATGGTGGTGATGGTGGTGATGGTGGTGGTGGAGGTGGTGATGGTGGTGGTGGTGGTGATGGTGGTGATGGTGGTGATGGTGGTGGTGGTGGTGGTGATGGTGGTGATGGTGGTAATGGTGGTGGTGGAGGTGGTGATGGTGGTGGTGATGGTGGTGATGGTGGTGATGGTGGTGATGGTGGTGGTGGAGGTGGTGATGGTGGTGGTGGTGGTGATGGTGGTGATGGTGGTGGTGATGGTGGTGGTGGTGGTGATGGTGGTGGTGGTGGTGGTGATGGTGGTAATGGTGGTGGTGGTGGTGTTGATGGTGGTGATGGTGGTTGTGGTGGTGATGGTGGTGGTGGTGATGGTGATGATGGTGGTGGTGAAGGTGGTGATGGTGGTGATGGTGGTGATGGTGGTGGTGGTGATGATGGTGGTGGTGATGGTGGTGATGGTGGTGGTGGTGGTGATGGTGGTGGTGGTGATGGTGGTGATGGTGGTGATGGTGGTGATGGTGATGGTGGTGATGGTGGTGATGGTGGTGGTGATGGTGGTGATGGTGATGGTGGTGATGGTGGTGATGGTGATGGTGGTGATGGTGGTGATGGTGATGATGGTGGTGATGGTGATGATGGTGGTGATGGTGATGGTGGTGATGGTGGTGATGGTGATGGTGGTGATGGTGGTGATGGTGATGGTGGTGGTGATGGTGGTGATGGTGGTGATGGTGATGATGGTGGTGATGGTGATGATGGTGATGATGGTGGTGGTGATGGTGGTGATGGTGGTGATGGTGGTGATGATGGTGGTGGTGATGGTGGTGATGGTGGTGATGGTGATGGTGGTGATGATGGTGGTGGTGATGGTGGTGATGGTGGTGATGGTGGTGGTGTTGATGGTGGTGATGGTGGTGGTGGTTGTGGTGATGATGATGGTGGTGGTGATGGTGGTGGTGGTGATGATGGTGGTGTTGATGGTGGTGATGGTGGTGGTGATGATGGTGGTGGTGGTGGTGATGGTGGTGATGGTGGTGGTGGTGGTTGTGGTGATGATGATGGTGGTGGTGATGGTGGTGGTGGTGATGATGGTGGTGTTGATGGTGGTGATGGTGGTGGTGATGATGATGGTGGTGGTGATGGTGGTGATGGTGGTGGTGGTGATGGTGGTGGTGGTTGTGGTGATGATGATGGTGGTGGTGATGGTGGTGGTGGTGATGATGGTGGTGTTGATGGTGGTGATGGTGGTGGTGATGATGATGATGGTGGTGGTGGTGATGGTGGTGATGGTGGTGGTGGTGGTGGTGGTGATGGTGGTGGTGATGGTGGTGATGGTGGTTGTGGTGGTGGTGGTGATGATGATGGTGGTGGTGGTGGTGATGGTGGTGATGGTGGTGTTGATGGTGTTGATGGTGGTGATGGTGGTGGTGATGGTGGTGGTGATGGTGGTGGTGGTGATGGTGGTGGTGGTTGTGGTGGTGGTGGTGGTGGTGGTGGTTGTGGTGGTGGTGGTGGTGATGATGATGATGATGGTGGTGGTGGTGGTGATGGTGGTGATGGTGGTGATGGTGGTGGTGGTGATGATGGTGGTGGTGATGGTGGTGATGGTGGTGGTGGTGGTGTTGATGGTGGTGATGGTGGTGGTGGTGGTGATGGTGGTGGTGATGGTGGTGGTGGTGATGGTGGTGGTGGTGATGGTGGTGGTGGTTGTGGTGGTGGTGATGATGATGGTGGTGGTGGTGGTGATGGTGGTGGTGGTGATGGTGGTGATGGTGGTGGTGGTGATGGTGGTGGTGGTGATGGTGGTGATGGTGATGGTGGTGGTGGTGGTGATGATGGTGGTGATGATGGTGGTGGTGGTGATGATGGTGATGATGGTGGTGGTGATGGTGGTGGTGATGGTGGTGGTGGTGATGGTGGTGGTGGTGATGGTGGTGATGGTGGTGATGGTGGTGGTGATGGTGATGGTGGTGGTGATGGTGATGGTGGTGGTGGTGGTGATGGTGATGGTGGTGGTGGTGATGGTGATGGTGGTGGTGATGATGGTCATGGTGGTGATGGTGGTGATGGTGGTGGTGGTGATGATGGTGGTGATGGTGGTGATGGTGGTGATGGTGATGGTGGTGGTGATGGTGGTGGTGATGGTGGTGATGGTGGTGGTGATGGTGGTGATGGTGGTGATGGTGGTGGTGGTGATGGTGGTGGTGGTGATGGTAGTGATGGTGGTGGTGGTGATGATGGTGGTGGTGATGGTGATGATGGTGATGATGGTGATGATGGTTGTGGTGATGGTGGTGGTGATGGTGGTGGTGGTGATGGTGATGATGGTGGTGATGGTGATGATGGTGGTGATGATGGTGGTGATGGTGGTGGTGATGGTGGTGGTGATGGTGGTGGTGATGGTGGTAATGGTGGTGGTGATGGTGGTGATGGTGGTGATGATGATGTTGATGTTGTGGATGATGTTGATGTTGTTGTTGATGTTGATAATGTTGATGATGTTGATGATGTTTATGATGTTGATGATGTTGTTGATGATGTTGATGATGTTGATGATGATGATGATGTTGATGTTGTTGATGATGATGTTGATGATGATGTTGTTGTTGATGTTGTTGATGTTGATGATGATGTTGTTGATGATGATGTTGATGTTGTTGATGATGTTGGTGTTGATGATGATGTTGATGATGATGATGTTGATGTTGTTGATGATGTTGGTGTTGATGATGTTGGTGTTGATGATGTTGGTGTTGATGTTGATGATGATGTTGATGATGATGATGTTGATGTTGTTAATGATGTTGGTGTTGATGATGTTGTTGATGTTGTTGATGATGTTGATGTTGTTGATGATGTTGGTGTTGATGATGTTGTTGATGTTGTTGATGATGTTGTTGATGTTGTTAATGATGTTGTTGATGATGATGTTGATGATGTTGATGTTGTTGATGATGTTGGTGTTGATGATGTTGATGATGATGATGTTGATGATGATGTTGTTGATGATGTTGATGATGATGTTGATGTTGTTGATGATGTTGATGATGATGATGTTGATGATGTTGATGTTGTTGATGATGTTGATGATGATGATGTTGATGATGATGATGTTGATGATGTTGATGTTGTTGATGATGTTGGTGTTGATGATGTTGATGATGATGTTGTTGATGTTGTTGATGTTGTTGTTGATGTTGTTGATGATGATGTTGATGTTGATGATGTTGATGTTGGTGATGATGGTGATGTTGTTGATGATGTTGATGATGATGTTGATGATGTTGTTGATGATGTTGTTGATGTTGATGATGTTGTTGATGATGTTGTTGATGATGTTGTTGATGATGTTGTTGATGTTGATGATGTTGATGATGTTGATGATGTTGATGATGATGTTGTTGATGTTGATGATGTTGTTGATGATGATGTTGGTGACGTCACCCTGTCGACAGTCACCAACTTCCTCCCGCTCTTCGCATCCAAAACATCCACCTGCAGACACAGCAGCCAATCACAGCGTCACAAACACCCCGCCCCTAACACCACTAGTAGTACCGGTACTACTACTACTAGTAGTAGTAGTGGTAGAACTACTACTACTACTAGTGGTAGTAGTAGTACCAGTACTACTACTACTAGTAGTAGTAGTAGTACCAGTACTACTAGTAGTACTAGTACTACTAGTACTACTAGTAGTACTAGTACTACTAGTACTACTAGTAGTACTAGTACTACTAGTAGTACTAGTAGTAGAACTACTACTACTACTACTACCACTAGTAGTACTAGTACTACTAGTAGTACTAGTACTACTAGTACTACTAGTAGTACTAGTACTACTAGTAGTACTAGTACTACTATTACTAGTACCACCCCCCACCCCCCCCACCTCGTTGCCGAGCAACCGCGGGGGCTTGTGGAGGGTCCCCCCCCCCCCGTCCCCACCGGCCCCTCCCCTCCGCGCGCTGACGATGAATCGCGACAGCGAAGAGAACGAACGCAGACGCATCGCGAGCGAGCTCCGATCACCAACTAGTTAGGCAACTAGTTAGTTAGTCAGCTAGTTAGTCAACTAGTTAGTTAGCTAGTTAGTTAGTCAACTAGTTAGTCAACTAGTTAGTCAACTAGTTAGTTAGTCAACTAGTTAGTCAACTAGTTAGTCAACTAGTTAGTCAACTAGTTAGTTAGTCAGCTAGTTAGTTCGCTAGTTAGTCAACTAGTTAGTCAACTAGTTAGTTAGTCAACTAGTTAGTCAACTAGTTAGTCAACTAGTTAGTTAGTCAACTAGTTAGTTAGCTAGTTAGTCAACTAGTTAGTCAACTAGTTAGTTAGCTAGTTAGTCAACTAGTTAGTTAGCTAGTTAGTCAACTAGTTAGTCAACTAGTTAGTTAGCTAGTTAGTCAACTAGTTAGTCAACTAGTTAGTTAGCTAGTTAGTCAACTAGTTAGTTAGCTAGTTAGTCAACTAGTTAGTCAACTAGTTAGTTAGCTAGTTAGTCAACTAGTTAGTCAACTAGTTAGTTAGCTAGTTAGTTCGCTATTTAGTCAACTAGTTAGTCAACTAGTTAGTCAACTAGTTAGTTCACTAGATAGTTAGCTAGTTAGTCAACTAGTTAGTTCACTAGTTAGTTCACTAGTTAGTGAACTAGTTAGTTCGCTAGTTAGTGAACTAGTTAGTTCGCTAGTTAGTCAACTAGTTAGTTAGCTAGTTAGTTCACTAGTTAGTGAACTAGTTAGTTCGCTAGTTAGTGAACTAGTTAGTTCGCTAGTTAGTCAACTAGTTAGTTAGCTAGTTAGTCAACTAGTTAGTTCGCTAGTTAGTCAACTAGTTAGTTAGCTAGTTAGTCAACTAGTTAGTCAACTAGTTAGTTAGCTAGTTAGTCAACTAGTTAGTTCGCTAGTTAGTCAACTAGTTAGTCAACTAGTTAGTTCACTAGTTAGTTCACTAGTTAGTTCACTAGTTAGTCAACTAGTTAGTCAACTAGTTAGTTCACTAGTTAGTTCACTAGTTAGTTCACTAGTTAGTCAACTAGTTAGTCAACTAGTTAGTTCACTAGTTAGTTCACTAGTTAGTTCACTAGTTAGTCAACTAGTTAGTCAACTAGTTAGTTCACTAGTTAGTCAACTAGTTAGTCAGCTAGTTAGTTCGCTAGTTAGTCAACTAGTTAGTCAACTAGTTAGTTCACTAGTTAGTTCACTAGTTAGTTCACTAGTTAGTCAACTAGTTAGTCAACTAGTTAGTTCACTAGTTAGTTCACTAGTTAGTTCACTAGTTAGTCAACTAGTTAGTCAACTAGTTAGTTAGCTAGTTAATCAACTAGTTAGTTCACTAGTTAGTTCACTAGTTAGTCAACTAGTTAGTCAACTAGTTAGCTAGCTAGTTAGTCAACTAGTTAGTCAACTAGTTAGTTAGCTAGTTAGTCAACTAGTTAGTTCGCTAGTTAGTCAACTAGTTAGTCAACTAGTTAGTTCACTAGATAGTTAGCTAGTTAGTCAACTAGTTAGTTCACTAGTTAGTTCACTAGTTAGTGAACTAGTTAGTTCGCTAGTTAGTGAACTAGTTAGTTCGCTAGTTAGTCAACTAGTTAGTTAGCTAGTTAGTTCACTAGTTAGTGAACTAGTTAGTTCGCTAGTTAGTGAACTAGTTAGTTCGCTAGTTAGTCAACTAGTTAGTTAGCTAGTTAGTCAACTAGTTAGTTCGCTAGTTAGTCAACTAGTTAGTTAGCTAGTTAGTCAACTAGTTAGTCAACTAGTTAGTTAGCTAGTTAGTCAACTAGTTAGTTCGCTAGTTAGTCAACTAGTTAGTCAACTAGTTAGTTCACTAGTTAGTTCACTAGTTAGTTCACTAGTTAGTCAACTAGTTAGTCAACTAGTTAGTTCACTAGTTAGTTCACTAGTTAGTTCACTAGTTAGTTCACTAGTTAGTCAACTAGTTAGTCAACTAGTTAGTTCACTAGTTAGTTCACTAGTTAGTTCACTAGTTAGTCAACTAGTTAGTCAACTAGTTAGTTCACTAGTTAGTCAACTAGTTAGTCAACTAGTTAGTTCGCTAGTTAGTCAACTAGTTAGTCAACTAGTTAGTTCACTAGTTAGTTCACTAGTTAGTTCACTAGTTAGTCAACTAGTTAGTCAACTAGTTAGTTCACTAGTTAGTTCACTAGTTAGTTCACTAGTTAGTCAACTAGTTAGTCAACTAGTTAGTTAGCTAGTTAATCAACTAGTTAGTTCACTAGTTAGTTCACTAGTTAGTCAACTAGTTAGTCAACTAGTTAGTCAACTAGTTAGTTCACTAGTTAGTTCACTAGTTAGTTCACTAGTTATTCAACTAGTTAGTTAACGAACTAGTTAGTCAACTAGTTAGTTCACTAGTTAGTTCACTAGTTAGTTCACTAGTTAGTTCACTAGTTAGTCAACTAGTTAGTTCACTAGTTAGTTCGCTAGTTAGTTCACTAGTTAGTTAGCCAGCTAGTTAGTTCACTAGTTAGTTCACTAGTTAGTTCACTAATTAGTTAGCCAGCTAGTTAGTTCACTAGTTAGTTCACTAGTTAGTTCACTAATTAGTTAGCCAGCTAGTTAGTTCACTAGTTAGTTAGTTCAATAGTTGGTTCACTAGTTAGTTCACTAGTTAGTTCACTAATTAGTTAGCCAGCTAGTTAGTTCACTAGTTAGTTAGTTCACTAGTTAGTCACCTAGTTAGTTCACTAATTAGTTAGCCAGCTAGTTAGTTCACTAGTTAGTTAGTTCACTAGTTAGTCACCTAGTTAACCTGATAACCGAGTTGACCAGCGAACTATCGCGGCGGTTAATGGCGAGAGCCAAGGCAGACGAGAGGCGGTGAACGGCGGGAGCTGAGAAGTCGGAAGATGAATGAGCGGAGGGGATGTGCACAGGGAGGGTGAGTCGGAGAAAGGAGGGAGAGAGGGGGGGAGAGGGGGGGGGAGAGATAAGGAGAGGGGGGGGGGGAGAGGGGGGGGAGAGGGGGGGGAGAGGGGGGGGAGAGGGGGGGGAGGAGGGGGGGGGAGGAGGGGGGGGAGAGGGGGGAGAGGGGGGGGGGGAGAGGGGGGGAGAGGGGGGAGAGATAAGGAGAGGGGGGGGAGAGAGGGGGGGGAGAGGGAGAGAGGGGAGAGGGGGGGGGGAGAGGGGGGGGGGAGAGGGGGAAGAAGGGAGGGAGAGGGGAGGGAGAGGGGGGGAGAGGGGGGGAGAGGGGGGGAGAGGGGGGGGAGGGGGGAGAGGGGGGGGGAGAGGGGGGGGGAGAGGGGGGGGAGAGGGGGGAGGAGGGGGGAGAGGGGAGGGAGAGGGGGGAGAGGGGGGGAGGGGGGAGAGAGGGGGGAGAGAGGGGGGAGAGGGGGGGGAGAGGGGGGGGGAGAGGGGGGGGGAGAGGGGGGAGATAAGAAGAGGGGGGGGGGAGAAGTAGGGAAAGAGATGACACTACCCCATTGTGTGTGTGTGTCAGTGTGTGTGTCAGTGTGTGTATGTCAGTGTGTGTGGTTCATGTAGCCCGCATGCCCAGCCACCGCATGCCTAAACAGCTTTTGTTTGGCCGGATCGAGGGGGCTAAACGGGCGCGGCACGGGCTAGAGAAGAGATGAAGTGATGTGGTACAGGAGGACGTGGAGCTGAGTGGACTTGCCGATGACCGGTACCAGCGGTGTCAAGATCGGCCTCAGTGGAGGAGGCTCGTGAAGGACGCTACTGGGCAGTTGGAGGCAGTCGCCCTCCAACAACAACGGAGGGTGGAGGAGCGACGCTCACAACAACGAGCGGAGCGCCGGGTGGCTAAAGCACAGCGAGTTGGTACGGTAGGGGGGCACAGGTGGTGCATCAGCCAGTCATCTCGGTCATCTCGGTCAGTCGACCCGTGGGCACCTGCTGGGTCTGCCCCGTGACCTCCTGCCAGCGGGCGTTCAACACTTCACGTGGCCTCAAGGTGCACTTGGCCTGGCACAAGCGTCGTGGTGACGTCACCGCTACTTAGTGGCGAATGGCGGTTGTTGTTGTTGTTGTGTCAATTTATTACCACAAAACTACGAATTAAACTCTATCTGTAACAAATAAGCTCGTGCCGGAGGCCCCGGGGGTACAGGCGTCTATGACGTCTCCTGGCCAAACCCCATTTTGCGGAGCCAGGAGATTGAATCTTCACCCTCGGGGCTCCTCCAGAAACAACAAAAAGCCACTTCGTGTGGCCACGTGGAATGTTCGAACGCTCACTGCGGGAGGAGAGGCTGCCACTCCTCTGTCGGGAGCTGGACCGGTACCGTCTGGATCTCTGTAGGGAAGGAGACTGCCAAACAACAGGGTGTGGCTCTTCTTCTGAACAAAAGAATGAAGGGGGCGTGGGAGCGTGGCGGTGAGGTGTGGGAAACTGTAAGCCCCAGGCTACTTTGGGCTCGCCTTCCCGTCAACCGGAGGCGAGGAGGTGGGTGGTCGTGGTTACTTATGCCCCCACCGAAGACGAACATCCGTGGAGGGATGCAGGCAAAGCCGATGAGTCAGATGCCTTCTATGACCTCCTGTCACAGGTGCTGGCTAAAGTGGCCCCTCGGGATAGAGTTATCCTGTTGGGTGACTTCAATGCCCGAGTAGGTCATGATGCTGGCACCTGGTCTGGAGTGATTGGAAGGCATGAGCCAGATCAGCTCAATCACAATGGTAGGAGGCTGCTAGACTTCTGTGCAGCCCATGGGCTTGTAATTACCAACACGCTCTTCCGGCATCGGCGCATCCACACAACATCATGGATGCATGCCGGGTCCAAGCAAGAACATCTGCTGGACTACGTAGTGACGGACCAGCGGATGCGAGCCCATGTCCTTGACACCAGGACCTACCGTGGAGCTGATCTGCCCACTGACCATCGACTAGTCATCTGTAAGATGCGCCTGCCATTCTTCCACTCCGGTGGTGGGTGTACACCCAGGACCCCATTCCATCCTAAAGTGGCTGGTCTCAATTAGCTGATGAAAGTTGCAAGCGAGAATTTAATCATCGCTTGCGGCTGGGGTTGGCATCGTCCCCCATTCCTCCTGATGTCGAGGGGAATGGGTGAGGTTTAGGACTGTGACATCGCTGCCTTATTGACCTGGTCAAGGCATATGATACCATCAGTAGGCCTGGGCTCTGGGTTGTTCTTCGTGCTTTCAGAGTCCCTGACCCACTGCTCACGATCATTAAGGACCTTCATGAGGGTGAGCGGCACCCGGGTAAAACTACGTGGCCGGGAGTGGGAGCCATTCCCTGTTCACCTTGGGGTGCGACAGGGATGTCCTCTGGCTCCCACATTATTTAACAACAATTTCGACCACGTAGTCTGTGAAGCCTTCAATGGCTGTACCGGAGGAATTTCCATCTGGTACGGACACAATGGGGAGGCTGATCGATGCCTGGGTGCGGTCAAGGGATGGCTCCCTATTGGTCAACGATCTTATGTATGCCGATTAATCTGGTAATTGCTGCTCACTCAGAGGAGGAGTTGAGACGCTGCTGCTGAGACTGGAGCTTGCCACCAAGAGGTGGGGCCTTACCATCAGCCCCACCAAAAACGAAGCACCTGCCTGGGTATTTTGTACCATCGGACACTCCACCCCCACAACTCCCAATCGGTGATGGGGCAGTTGTGGAGAGAGTGGAGAGTTTCCCATACCTGGGCAGTGTGCTCATGACTGGCTCCGGTTTGACAGCAGAGGTCTCGCTCCGAATCAGTCGAGCGGCAATATCTTTTCATCGGCTGCGTAACGCTGTGCGGAAACTGCCTGGTCTGTCGCTCCGCACGAAGCTTCAGGTCTTCTCGGCCCACGGTCATTCCCTCCCTTCTCTACGCTTGCGAAACGTGGACCCCCCTAATGGAACATCTTCGCCGGTTAGAAACATTCAGGCCAGAGGTCGCAAACGGGTTTTGATTCCTTACCCCGTACCCGGCCGCACCAGGGTCGCAAGCGGGTACCCGTACCCGGCCGTACCTGTACCCTACCCATACCCGGCAGATACGGGTAGGGTACGGGTATCGGGTACCTGATTGCGACCTCTGGGATGAAGCCATGTTGCAGGCGCGGGTGGGTTGATTCTAGGAACTTGAATTGTGAGAAGAGACAAGACGTTGGGAAATGAGTGACAAACGGTGACTCACCAGTGACTCACGGCCTACCCGTACCCCGCCACACCAGGGGTCGCAAACGGGGTACCCGTACCCGGCCGGGTACGGGTAGCCGGGTATCAGGTAGGGTACGGGTATCGGGTACCCGGTTGCGACCTCTGATTCAGACTGGCCTGCCTACGATCCATCCTCGGATTAACCAGCAAGCTGGATTGTGTGAGCAGCTCACAAATCCTTGAAAGATCTGGACAAAGTCCCATCGGTGAGCTCCTTCGGCAGGCAAGGCTGCGTTGGCTGGGTCACGTAACCCGCATGCCCAGTCACCGCATGCCTAAACAGCTTTTGTTCGGCCGGATAAAAGGGGCTAAACGGGCGTGGCACGGGCTGGAGAAGAGATGGGTGAGTGGGGTGAGTGACAGTGAGTGACTGAGTGTGAGTGAGTGTGAGTGAGTGTGAGTGAGTGCGTGAGTGGGGTAAGTGAGTGTGAGTGGGTGAGTGTGTGTGTGGGTGAGTGAATGGGTGAGTGAATGGGTGAGTAGGTGAGTGTGTGTGTGTGGGTGAGTGAATGGGTGAGTGAATGGGTGAGTAGGTGAGTGAGTGTGTGGGTGAGTGGGTGAGTGAGTGAATGGGTGAGTGAGTGAGTGGGTGAATGAGTGAATGAGTAAGTAAGTGCGTAGGTGGGTGGGTGAGTGGGTGAGTGGGTGGGTGAATGGGTGAGTGAGTGGGTGAGTGGGTCAGTGAGTGAGTGGGCGAGTGAGTGGGTGGGTGGGTGATGAGTGGGTGGGTGAGTGGGTGAGTGTGAGTGTTTAGGCGCTGCTGCTGCTACTCGCAACTAACAGCACTTGCCCCTACAGTCCGTTGGAGGCTACACGGGGATCTTTGTCTTTGTAAGTGTAGGGATAGAGGTGAGAAAGAGAGATTAGGAGGGTGCGAGATATGAGACTACACAGACCCTGTCAGTGTGTGAGTGTGTGTCTGTGTGCGTCTGTGTGTCTGTGTGTGTGTGTCAGTGTGTGTGTGTCTGTGTGTTTCTGTGTGTGTGTGTGTCAGTGTGTGAGTGTGTATCTATGTGTGTGTCAGTGTGAGTGTGTGTCAGTGTGTGTGTGTCAGTGTGTGAGTGTGTGGTCTGTGTGTGTGTCAGTGTGTGTATGTCAGTTTGTGTGTATCAGTGTGTGAGTGTGTATCTGTGTGTGTGTATCTGTGTGTGTGTGTCAGTGTGTGAGTGTGTGTGTCAGTGTGTGGAGTGTGTCACTGTGTGGTGTGTCAGTTTGTGTGTGTGTGTCAGTGTGTGTGTGTCACTGTGTGTGTGTGTGTGTCTGTGTGTGTCACTGTGTGTGTGTCAGTGTGTGTGTGTGTCTGTGTGTGTGTGTCACTGTGTGTGTGTTTCTGTGTGTGTGTGTCTGTGTGTGTGTCATGATGTGTGTGTGTATGTGTGTGTGTGTCACTGTGTGTGTGTCTGTGTGTTTCTGTGTGTGTGTGTCAGTGTGTGTTTCAGTGTGTGTGTCAGTGTGTGAGTGTGTGTCTGTGTGTGTGTGTCAGTTTGTGTGTGTGTGTCACTGTGTGTGTGTCAGTGTGTGTGTGTGTGTCAGTGTGTGTGTGTCTGTGTGTGTCATGATGTGTGTGTGTGTCATGATGTGTGTCTGTGTGAGTGTGTCACTGTGTGTGTGTGTGTGTGTCAGTTTGTGTGTGTGTGTCAGTGTGTGTGTGTCATGATGTGTGTGTGTCATGATGTGTGTGTGTGTCATGATGTGTGTCTGTGTGTGTCTGTGTGAGTGTGTGTGTGTCAGTGTGTGTGTCAGTGTGTGTGTGTCATGATGTGTGTGTGTGTGTGTCTGTGTCAGTGTGTGTGTGTCAGTGTGTGAGTGGTGTGTCTGTGTGTGTGTCAGTGTGTGTGTGTGTCAGTGTGTGTGTGTGTCTGTGTGTGTGTCAGTTTGTGTGTGTGTGTCACTGTGTGTGTGTGTCAGTGTGTGTGTGTGTGTCTGTGTGTGTGTCAGTGTGTGTGTGTGTCAGTGTGTGTGTGTGTCATGATGTGTGTGTGTGTCACTGTGTGTGTGTGTCTGTGTCAGTGTGTGAGTGTGTGTGTCAGTTTGTGTGAGTGTGTCACTGTGTGTGTGTGTCAGTGTGTGTGTGTGTCAGTGTGTGTGTCAGTGTGTGTGTGTCAGTGTGTGTGTCAATGTGTGTGTCAGTGTGTGTGTGTGTGTCACTGTGTGTGTGTCAGTGTCAGGAGACGTCACAGTCGCCTGTCCCCCCGGGGCCTCCGACACAAGCTCATTTGTTACGGATTTATGTTTAATTGGTAGTTTTGTGGAAATAAATTGAGGGTGGTGGGGTTACTAGCCCCTCGCACCCGTCCAGAGTCCTGCCCTGAGGACCCCCGTGCTCTGTCCACTGCTGCCCTGAGGGACCCCCGTGCTCTGTCCACTGCTGCCCTGAGGGAGAGTCACTCTCTCTCTACTGCTGCCCTGAGGGACCCCCGTGCTCTGTCCACTGCTGCCCTGAGGGAGAGTCACTCTCTCTACTGCTGCCCTGAGGGAGAGTCACGCACTCTCTACTGCTGCCCTGAGGGAGAGTCACTCTCTCTACTGCTGCCCTGAGGGAGAGCCACTCTCTCTACTGCTGCCCTGAGGGAAAGTCACTCTCTCTCTACTGCTGCCCTGAGGGAGAGCCACTCTCTCTCTACTGCTGCCCTGAGGGAGAGCCACTCTCTCTCTACTGCTGCCCTGAGGGAGAGTCACGCTCTCTCTCTACTGCTGCCCTGAGGGAGAGTCACTCTCTCTCTACTGCTGCCCTGAGGGAGAGTCACTCTCTCTACTGCTGCCCTGAGGGAGAGTCACTCTCTCTCTACTGCTGCCCTGAGGGAGAGTCACTCTCTCTACTGCTGCCCTGAGGGAGAGTCACGCTCTCTCTCTACTGCTGCCCTGAGGGAGAGTCACTCTCTCTACTGCTGCCCTGAGGGAGAGTCACTCTCTCTACTGCTGCCCTGAGGGAGAGCCACTCTCTCTACTGCTGCCCTGAGGGAGAGCCACTCTCTCTACTGCTGCCCTGAGGGAGAGCCACTCTCTCTACTGCTGCTGCCCTGAGGGAGAGTCACTCTCTCTCTGCTGCCCTGAGGGAGAGTCACTCTCTCTCTGCTGCCCTGAGGGAGAGCCACTCTCTCTACTGCTGCCCTGAGGGAGAGTCACTCTCTCTGCTGCTGCCCTGAGGGAGAGCCACTCTCTCTACTGCTGCCCTGAGGGAGAGTCACTCTCTCTGCTGCTGCCCTGAGGGAGAGCCACTCTCTCTGCTGCTGCCCTGAGGGAGAGCCACTCTCTCTACTGCTGCCCTGAGGGAGAGCCACTCTCTCTACTGCTGCCCTGAGGGAGAGTCACTCTCTCTCTACTGCTGCCCTGAGGGAGAGTCACTCTCTCTGCTGCTGCCCTGAGGGAGAGCCGCGCTCTCTCTACTGCTGCCCTGAGGGAGAGTCACTCTCTCTCTACTGCTGCCCTGAGGGAGAGTCACTCTCTCTACTGCTGCCCTGAGGGAGAGTCACTCTCTCTACTGCTGCCCTGAGGGAGAGTCACTCTCTCTCTGCTGCTGCCCTGAGGGAGAGTCACTCTCTCTACTGCTGCCCTGAGGGAGAGTCACTCTCTCTACTGCTGCCCTGAGGGAGAGTCACTCTCTCTACTGCTGCCCTGAGGGAGAGTCAATCTCTCTACTGCTGCCCTGAGGGAGAGCCACTCTCTCTCTACTGCTGCCCTGAGGGAGAGTCACTCTCTCTACTGCTGCCCTGAGGGAGAGCCACTCTCTCTCTACTGCTGCCCTGAGGGAGAGCCACTCTCTCTCTACTGCTGCCCTGAGGGAGAGTCACTCTCTCTACTGCTGCCCTGAGGGAGAGCCACTCTCTCTCTACTGCTGCCCTGAGGGAGAGTCACTCTCTCTACTGCTGCCCTGAGGGAGAGTCACTCTCTCTACTGCTGCCCTGAGGGAGAGCCACTCTCTCTCTACTGCTGCCCTGAGGGAGAGTCACTCTCTCTCTACTGCTGCCCTGAGGGAGAGTCACTCTCTCTACTGCTGCCCTGAGGGAGAGCCGCGCTCTCTCTGCTGCCCTGAGGGAGAGTCACTCTCTCTCTACTGCTGCCCTGAGGGAGAGCCACTCTCTCTCTGCTGCTGCCCTGAGGGAGAGTCACTCTCTCTACTGCTGCCCTGAGGGAGAGCCACTCTCTCTCTGCTGCTGCCCTGAGGGAGAGTCACTCTCTCTCTACTGCTGCCCTGAGGGAGAGTCACTCTCTCTCTACTGCTGCCCTGAGGGAGAGCCACTCTCTCTACTGCTGCCCTGAGGGAGAGTCACTCTCTCTCTACTGCTGCCCTGAGGGAGAGTCACGCTCTCTCTCTACTGCTGCCCTGAGGGAGAGTCACTCTCTCTCTACTGCTGCCCTGAGGGAGAGTCACTCTCTCTCTACTGCTGCCCTGAGGGAGAGTCACTCTCTCTACTGCTGCCCTGAGGGAGAGTCACTCTCTCTACTGCTGCCCTGAGGGAGAGTCACTCTCTCTCTACTGCTGCCCTGAGGGAGAGTCACTCTCTCCACTGCTGCCCTGAGGGAGAGTCACTCTCTCCACTGCTGCCCTGAGGGAGAGTCACTCTCTCTACTGCTGCCCTGAGGGAGAGTCACTCTCTCTACTGCTGCCCTGAGGGAGAGTCACTCTCTCTACTGCTGCCCTGAGGGAGAGTCACTCTCTCCACTGCTGCCCTGAGGGAGAGTCACTCTCTCTCTACTGCTGCCCTGAGGGAGAGTCACGCTCTCTCCACTGCTGCCCTGAGGGAGAGTCACTCTCTCTACTGCTGCCCTGAGGGAGAGCCACTCTCTCTACTGCTGCCCTGAGGGAGAGTCACTCTCTCTACTGCTGCCCTGAGGGAGAGCCACTCTCTCTACTGCTGCCCTGAGGGAGAGTCACTCTCTCTACTGCTGCCCTGAGGGAGAGCCACTCTCTCTACTGCTGCCCTGAGGGAGAGTCACTCTCTCTCTACTGCTGCCCTGAGGGAGAGTCACTCTCTCTACTGCTGCCCTGAGGGAGAGTCACTCTCTCTCTACTGCTGCCCTGAGGGAGAGCCACTCTCTCTACTGCTGCCCTGAGGGAGAGCCACTCTCTCTACTGCTGCCCTGAGGGAGAGTCACTCTCTCTCTACTGCTGCCCTGAGGGAGAGTCACTCTCTCTCTACTGCTGCCCTGAGGGAGAGTCACTCTCTCTCTACTGCTGCCCTGAGGGAGAGCCGCGCTCTGTCCACCAGTCTGTTGGGAGGTGCTACAGGATGTGGTTGTTCAAGTTCAAGTTCATGTATTAGGTACAGAGCCCTGTGAGCCATTCGACTCTTGAATCGGGTGCAACCGCAACAAACAAAAAACAAAAACACGAAAACATCTTAAAGTGACTACGTGTGACTGAGTGCAAACAGAAAATCCAAGACAAGACGGCAAAATATTGCAGAAAAAAACACCGTTACACACCAACGCCGTGTGCAAAAATCCCAGTGGGATGCAAGTCAAACAACAACAACAACAACAACCACAAGACAACTTAGATTAAGTTGTTGGGAGGCGCTGCCGGCTATAGTAATAGCTGCTCATTCAGAGGAGGAGTTGGAGACACTTGTGCTCTGGGTTGATCTTCGTGCTTTCGGAGTCCCTGACCCTCTGCTCACGATCATTAAGGACCTTCATGATGGTGAGCGGGCCCGGGTAGAACTACGTGGCCGGGAGTCGGAGCCTTTCCCTGTGTAGGGGTGTCACGGAGGGGCTGTATACAATGGGATCGGATGGGAAAAAAACACAGTGGGCGTGGCCATGTCGGTGCACGGGCAGGTGCTCCCAGCGACGTCCGCATCGGGCAGCCTGGGGGGCTGACTCGGAGCTGGGGTTCCCCGGGGCCCCACCCCTCAGCGGGGGGGTTTGGTATAAAAGGGGATGAGCCGGAGGGCTCGGGGAGAGATGTTAAGCTAAACCAGTGAAGACCGAAGATCGTCCAGATAGGGCCCTGGACTCCCCTGGATCGCCGCCCTTGTCAGGGCCACGCAGGACCGAGCCAGCGGCGTGGTCCCGAGAACCAGAGCTAGTGCTCTGGGACTCCGGGTACCGTGAGCCCGACTTACCAGTGTCGGGCCAGACAGCCTCCCCTAGCCCGTTAGTGGAGGACTAGGAGGTAGGTCAGGCACAGCTAGCAGTGTATCCCCAGCTAGCCGGGTGAGGGGGCCGATACCCCCTCCAGTGTTGTATGTCCGTGATTGTGCCAACTGACGCGGAATAAATACGTGTGCCTCCAACCCCGGCGTCCAAGAGTCCTCAACGATATTACACCTGTACACCTTGGGGTGCGACAGGGATGTCCTCTGGCTCCCACATTATTTAACATCTATTTCGACTGCGTAGTTCGTGAAGCCTTCAATAGCTGTACCGGGGGAATTTCCATCTGGTACAGATATAATGGGAGGCTGATCGACGCCCGGGTGCGATCAAGGGATGGCTCCCTATTGGTCAACCACGTTATGTATGCCGATGATTTGGTAATAGCTGCTCATTCAGAGGAGGAGTTGGAGACGCTCCTGCTGAGACTGGAGCGTGCCACTAAGAGGTGGGGCCTTACCATCAGCCCCACCAAAACGAAGCACCTGCCTGGGTATTTTGTACCATCGGACACTCCACCCCCACACCTCCAAATCGGTGATGGGGCAGTTGTGGAGAGAGTGGAGAGTTTCCCATACCTGGGCAGTGTGCTTATGACCGGCTCCAGTTTATCAGCAGAGGTCTCACTCCGAATCAGTCGAGCGGCAATATCTTTTCATCGGTTGCGTAACGCTGTGTGGAAGCTACCTGGTCTGTCGCTCCGCACGAAGCTTCAGGTCTTTTCGGCCACGGTCATTCCCTCCCTTCTCTACGCTTGCGAAACGTGGACCCCCCCAGTGGCGCATCTTCGCCGGTTGGAAACATTTAGGCTGGCCTGCCTACGATCCATCCTGGGTTTAACCAGCAGGCTGGATTGTGTGAGGAGCTCACAAGTCCTTGAAAGATCTGGGCAAAGTCCCATCAGTGAGCTCCTCCGGCAGGCAAGGCTGCGTTGGCTGGGTCATGTAGCCCGCATGCCCAGCCACCGCATGCCTAAACAGCTTTTGTTCGGCCGGATCGAGGGGGCTAAACGGGCGCGGCACGGGCTAGAGAAGAGATGGAGTGATGTGGTACAGGAGGACGTGGAGCTGAGTGGACTTGCCGATGACTGGTACCAGCGGTGTCAAGATCGGCCTCAGTGGAGGAGGCTCGTGAAGGACGCTACTGGGCAGTTGGAGGCAGTCGCCCTCCAACAACAACGGAGGGCGGAGGAGCGACGCTCACAACAACGAGCGGAGCGCCGGGTGGCTAAAGCACAGCAAGTTGGCACAGTAGGGGGCACAGGTGGTGCATCAGCCAGTCATCTCGGTCATCTCGGTCAGTCGACCCGTGGCACCTGCTGGGTCTGCCCCGTGACCTCCTGCCAGCGGGCGTTCGACACTTCACGTGGTAGCCTCAAGGTGCACATGGCCTGGCACAAGCGTCGTGGTGACGTCACCGCCACTTAGTGGCGAATGGCGGTTGTTGTTGGTTGTTGTGTCACTGTGTGTGTGTATCACAGTGTGTGTCACAGTGTGTGTGTGTCACTGTGTGTGTTTGTCACAAGTTGGCACAGTAGGGGGCACAGGTGGTGCATCAGCCAGTCATCTCGGTCATCTCGGTCAGTCGACCCGTGGCACCTGCTGGGTCTGCCCCGTGACCTCCTGCCAGCGGGCGTTCGACACTTCACGTGGCCTCAGGGTGCACATGGCCTGGCACAAGCGTCGTGGTGACGTCACCGCCACTTAGTGGCGAATGGCGGTTGTTGTTGTTGTTGTGTCACTGTGTGTGTGTCATTGTGTGTGTGTGTCACTGTGTGTGTGTGTCACTGTGTGTGTGTCACTGTGTGTGTGTGTCACTGTGTGTGTGTGTCACTGTGTGTGTGTGTCACTGTGTGTGTGTCACTGTGTGTGTCACTGTGTGTGTGTCACTGTGTGTGTGTGTCACTGTGTGTGTGTGTCACTGTGTGTGTGTCACTGTGTGTGTCACTGTGTGTCACTGTGTGTCACTGTGTGTGTGTCACTGTGTGTGTGTCACTGTGTGTGTGTCACTGTGTGTGTGTGTCACTGTGTGTGTGTCACTGTGTGGAGCGACAGACCAGGTAGCTTCCACACAGCGTTACGCAACCGATGAAAAGATATTGCCGCTCGACTGATTCGGAGTGAGACCTCTGCTGATAAACTGGAGCCGGTCATAAGCACACTGCCCAGGTATGGGAAACTCTCCACTCTCTCCACAACTGCCCCATCACCGATTGGGAGTTGTGGGGGTGGAGTGCCCGATGGTACAAAATACCCAGGCAGGTGCTTAGTTTTGGTGGGGCTGATGGTAAGGCCCCACCTCTTAGTGGCACACTCCAGTCTCAGCAGCAGCGTCTCCAACTCCTCTTCTGAATGAGCAGATATTACCAAATCATCGGCATACATAACGTGGTTGACCAATAGGGAGCCATCCCTTGATCGCACCCGGGCGTCGATCAGCCTCCCATTATATCTGTACCTGGTCTGTCGCTCCGCACGAAGCTTCAGGTCTTCTCGGCCACGGTCATTCCCTCCCTTCTCTACGCTTGCGAAACGTGGACCCCCCCAGTGGCGCATCTTCGCCGGTTGGAAACATTTAGGCTGGCCTGCCTACGATCCATCCTGGGTTTAACCAGCAGGCTGGATTGTGTGAGGAGCTCACAAGTCCTTGAAAGATCTGGGCAAAGTCCCATCAGTGAGCTCCTCCGGCAGGCAAGGCTGCGTTGGCTGGGTCATGTAGCCCGCATGCCCAGCCACCGCATGCCTAAACAGCTTTTGTTCGGCCGGATCGAGGGGGCTAAACGGGCGCGACACGGGCTAGAGAGGAGATGGAGTGATGTGGTACAGGAGGACGTGGAGCTGAGTGGACTTGCCGATGACTGGTACCAGCGGTGTCAAGATCGGCCTCAGTGGAGGAGGCTCGTGAAGGACGCTACTGGGCAGTTGGAGGCAGTCGCCCTCCAACAACAACGGAGGGCGGAGGAGCGACGCTCACAACAACGAGCGGAGCGCCGGGTGGCTAAAGCACAGCAAGTTGGCACAGTAGGGGGCACAGGTGGTGCATCAGCCAGTCATCTCGGTCATCTCGGTCAGTCGACCCGTGGCACCTGCTGGGTCTGCCCCGTGACCTCCTGCCAGCGGGCGTTCGACACTTCACGTGGTAGCCTCAAGGTGCACATGGCCTGGCACAAGCGTCGTGGTGACGTCACCGCCACTTAGTGGCGAATGGCGGTTGTTGTGTCACTGTCTCACACTGTGTGTGTGTCACTGTTTGTGTGTGTCACTGTGTGTGTGTCACTGTGTGTGTGTCACTGTGTGTGTGTCACTGTGTCACTGTGTGTGTGTCACTGTGTCACTGTGTGTGTGTGTCACTGTGTGTGTCACTGTGTGTGTCACTGTGTGTGTGTCACTGTGTGTGTGTCACTGTGTGTGTGTCACTGTGTGTGTGTCACTGTGTCACTGTGTGTGTGTCACTGTGTGTGTGTCACTGTGTCACTGTGTGTGTGTGTGTGTCACTGTGTGTGTGTGTGTCACTGTGTGTGTGTGTCACTGTGTGTGTCACTGTGTGTGTGTCACTGTGTCACTGTGTCACTGTGTGTGTGTCACTGTGTGTGTGTCACTGTGTCACTGTGTGTGTGTCACTGTGTCACTGTGTGTGTGTCACTGTTTGTGTGTGTCACTGTGTGTGTGTCACTGTGTGTGTCACTGTGTGTGTGTCACTGTGTGTGTGTCACTGTGTCACTGTGTGTGTGTCACTGTGTCACTGTGTGTGTGTGTCACTGTGTGTGTGTCACTGTGTCACTGTGTGTGTGTGTCACTGAGTGTGTCACTGTTTGTGTGTGTCACTGTGTGTGTGTCACTGTGTGTGTCACTGTGTGTGTGTCACTGTGTCACTGTGTGTGTGTGTCACTGTGTGTCACTGTGTCTCACACTGTGTGTGTCACTGTGTGTGTGTGTCACTGTGTGTGTGTCACTGTGTGTGTGTCACTGTGTCACTGTGTGTGTGTGTCACTGTGTGTGTCACTGTGTCTCACACTGTGTGTGTCACTGTGTGTGTGTGTCACTGTGTGTGTGTCACTGTGTGTGTGTCACTGTGTCTCACACTGTGTGTGTCACTGTGTGTGTGTGTCACTGTGTGTGTGTCACTGTGTGTGTGTCACTGTGTCACTGTGTGTGTGTGTCACTGTGTCACTGTGTGTATATGTGTCACTGTGTGTGTGTCACTGTGTGTGTGTCACTGTGTCACTGTGTGTGTGTCACTGTGTCACTGTGTGTGTGTCACTGTGTCACTGTGTGTGTGTCACTGTGTGTGTGTCACTGTGTCACTGTGTGTGTCACTGTGTGTGTCACTGTGTGTGTGTCACTGTGTGTGTCACTGTGTGTGTCACTGTGTGTGTCACTGTGTCTCACACTGTGTGTGTGTGTGTGTGTCACTGTGTCACTGTGTGTGTCACTGTGTGTGTCACTGTGTGTGTGTGTCACTGTGTGTGTCACTGTGTGTGTCACTGTGTGTGTCACTGTGTGTGTGTCACTGTGTGTGTGTCACTGTGTGTGTCACTGTGTGTGTCACTGTGTGTGTGTCACTGTGTGTGTGTCACTGTGTGTGTGTGTCACTGTGCGTGTCACTGTGTGTGTGTCACTGTGTGTGTGTCACTGTGTGTGTGTGACTGTGTGTGTCACTGTGTGTGTGTCACTGTGTGTGTGTCACTGTGTGTGTGTCACTGTGTGTGTGTCACTGTGTGTGTGTCACTGTGCGTGTCACTGTGCGTGTGTCACTGTGTGTGTGTGTCACTGTGCGTGTCACTGTGCGTGTGTCACTGTGTGTGTCACTGAGTGTGTCACTGTTTGTGTGTGTCACTGTGTGTGTGTCACTGTGTGTGTCACTGTGTGTGTGTCACTGTGTCACTGTGTGTGTGTGTCACTGTGTGTCACTGTGTCTCACACTGTGTGTGTCACTGTGTGTGTGTGTCACTGTGTGTGTGTCACTGTGTGTGTGTCACTGTGTCACTGTGTGTGTGTGTCACTGTGTGTGTCACTGTGTCTCACACTGTGTGTGTCACTGTGTGTGTGTGTCACTGTGTGTGTGTCACTGTGTGTGTGTCACTGTGTCTCACACTGTGTGTGTCACTGTGTGTGTGTGTCACTGTGTGTGTGTCACTGTGTGTGTGTCACTGTGTCACTGTGTGTGTGTGTCACTGTGTCACTGTGTGTATATGTGTCACTGTGTGTGTGTCACTGTGTGTGTGTCACTGTGTCACTGTGTGTGTGTCACTGTGTCACTGTGTGTGTGTCACTGTGTCACTGTGTGTGTGTCACTGTGTGTGTGTCACTGTGTCACTGTGTGTGTCACTGTGTGTGTCACTGTGTGTGTGTGTCACTGTGTGTGTCACTGTGTGTGTCACTGTGTGTGTCACTGTGTCTCACACTGTGTGTGTGTGTGTGTGTCACTGTGTCACTGTGTGTGTCACTGTGTGTGTCACTGTGTGTGTGTGTCACTGTGTGTGTCACTGTGTGTGTCACTGTGTGTGTCACTGTGTGTGTGTCACTGTGTGTGTCACTGTGTGTGTCACTGTGTGTGTGTCACTGTGTGTGTGTCACTGTGTGTGTGTCACTGTGTGTGTGTCACTGTGTGTGTGTGTCACTGTGCGTGTCACTGTGTGTGTGTCACTGTGTGTGTGTCACTGTGTGTGTGTCACTGTGTGTGTGTCACTGTGTGTGTGTCACTGTGTGTGTGTCACTGTGTGTGTCACTGTGTGTGTGTCACTGTGTGTGTGTCACTGTGTGTGTGTCACTGTGTGTGTCACTGTGTGTGTGTCACTGTGTGTGTGTCACTGTGTGTGTGTGTCACTGTGCGTGTCACTGTGCGTGTGTCACTGTGTGTGTGTGTCACTGTGCGTGTCACTGTGCGTGTCACTGTGCGTGTCACTGTGCGTGTGTCACTGTGTGTGTCACTGTGTGTGTCACTGTGTGTGTGTCACTGTGTGTGTGTCACTGTGTGTGTCACTGTGTGTGTCACTGTGTGTGTGTCACTGTGTGTGTCACTGTGTGTGTGTCACTGTGTGTGTGTCACTGTGTGTGTCACTGTGCGTGTCACTGTGCGTGTGTCACTGTGTGTGTGTGTCACTGTGCGTGTCACTGTGCGTGTCACTGTGCGTGTGTCACTGTGTGTGTCACTGTGTGTGTCACTGTGTGTGTCACTGTGTGTGTGTGAATATTCAAGAGTGAATATTTAAATAAATGAACGTCAACTCACCCGCACGCTGCCCATGGTTGACTCGTCACGTCAGCTGCCGATCCACTGCACTCTGTCGAACGTTGCCTGAACGTTGCCTGAACGTCCCCTGAACGTCGCCTGAACGTCGCCTGAACGTCCCCTGAACGTTGCCTGAACGTTGCCTGAACGTCCCCTGAACGTCGCCTGAACGTTGCCTGAACGTCCCCTGAACGTCGCCTGAACGTTGCCTGAACGTCCCCTGAACGTCGCCTGAACGTTGCCTGAACGTCCCCTGAACGTCGCCTGAACGTCCCCTGAACGTCCCCTGAACGTCGCCTGAACGTCCCCTGAACGTCCCCTGAACGTCGCCTGAACGTTGCAAAAGAGACCTTTACCTCACGCCAGCATCGAACCACGCGCGGTGCTGAAACCCAAGAAACGCAGGTGGGGGGGGGGGGGGTCAGCCCCGCCCCTCTAGGCCACACCCCTCACTAAGCCACACCCCTTGCCCCTCCCTCTAACACGCCCCCTTTGCTCAGCTCCACCAATCGTCGCCCTCGCCTCGTCTGTCGCCCCGCCCACCCTCTCACAGCTTGGTTAGCTCCGCCCACTTTTCCAACCAATCGCCGCGCGCTCTGACCCGCCTCCAGCCCTCATCCGCACAGCTCGCCCTCTGATTCGCCAATCCATCGGTCACGTGACAACATCGCGCCACCTTCGTTAAAATGATAAAAAAAAATATTTTTTTTGTTTTTTAAGGGGGGGGGAGGGCGTCCGTCTAATAAAGTGAGGAAACGTTTATACCTCCGAGAGATTAAAACATAAAAAAATTTAACAAAAATTTTCATGTAAAAATATTTTGTATTGATTTTCTGAACTCGCTCCTCCCCCTCTCCCGCTGTGCGCGTTGCGATTGGTCGCGCGCTGTACCACGTGATGCGTCACCTTTTAAAATTAATTTTAAAAAATTACATGTTTATAAGACCAACAAATCATCGTACAATTTTTTTTTCTCTCTCCAGGAAGCGAATTTATCAACAATAATTACATTTATCCACGAATTATTTTTTTTTTAATTAAATTTAATATTTGAACTACCTCCCGCTGTGCGCGTTGCGATTGGTCGAGCGTTGTACCACGTGACGCGTCACCTTTATTTTAACTTTGAACTCCCCCTGTACGCGTTGCGATTGGTCGAGCGGTGTACCACGTGACGCATCACCTTTTAAAACGATTAAAATTAACAGATTTAAAAGTCTGCGAATAAAATAATCGCAGTAGAAGTTGTTTTTTTTTCTTTCAAAGAGCGACTTTATCAACAATAATAAAATTTTACGTCGAATTTTTTTTTGTTAAAATAAATGTTAACTTTGAACTCTCCGCTCTGCGCGTTCCGATTGGTCAAGTGCTGTACCACGTGATGCGTCACCTTTTAAAATTTTCTAAAATGACATGTTTATAAGACCAACAAATCATCGTATAATTTTTTTTTTCTCTCTCCAGGGAGCGAATTTATCAGCAATTATTACATTTATCCACGATTTTTTTTTATAAAATGTAATATTTTAACTCCCTCCCGCGTTGCGATTGGTCAAGCACTGTACCACGTGACGCGTCACCTTTAAACATTAATTTAAAAAAATGACACGTTTATAAGACTAACAAATCATCGTATAATTTTTTTTTCTCTCTCCATGGAGCGATTTTATCAACAATAATTACATTTATCCACGAATTATAATTTTTTTAAAATAAAATTTAATATTTGAACTCCCTCCCGCTGTGCGCGTTCCGATTGGTCGAGGGGGTGGAGTCTGAGGGGGTGGAGCCTAAAGGGGGTGGAGTATGACGCGGTGGGGGGGGAGGGGGCGGTCACCGTCTCGACCAATCAGAGGCCTCCGTGCTTTGTGGCGTCTGAGGTGGGTGGAGCTTAAAGTGGGTGGAGTCTGAGTATGACGCGGTGGTGGGGGAGGGGCCGTGACCGTCTCGACCAATCAGAGGCCTCCGTGCTTTGTGGAGTCTGAGGTGGGTGGAGCTTAAAGTGGGTGGAGTCTGAGTATGACGCGGTGGTGGGGGAGGGGCTGTGACCGTCTCGACCAATCAGAGGGCTCCGTGCTTCGTGGAGTCTGAGGTGGGTGGAGCCTAAAGTGGGTGGAGTCTGAGTATGACGCGGTGGTGGGGGAGGGGCGGTGACCGTCTCGACCAATCAGAGGGATCCGTGCATCGTGGAGTCTGAGGTGGGTGGAGCCTAAAGGGGGTGGAGCCTAAAGTGGGTGGAGTCTGAGTATGACGCGGTGAGGGGGAGGGGCGATGACCGTCTCGACCAATCAGAGGGCTCCGTGCTTCGTTTAAATCGGCCGGTGGCAGTTTAACCGCCTTAGCCGCTGCAAAGAAAACTTTCGCGCCGATCGTGAAACAACAAGCGACAAGGTTTCTTTTCTTCATTTTTCCTCCTCATTTTACGTCGCAATTGACGTGTAGAGCTCGACAAAGAAACAAACAACAACTTGGAAAAATGTTTCGTAAATGTTTTTTCTCCATTGCAATAACATCGCGTCGAATTTCGTAGACCGCATAAGCCGCGCGGGTTAGTGTCGGCGGCGCCGATTGGCCGCGCGGCGGTTGCAAGGCGACGCCCCATTGGTCGGTTCGCCTATGCGCGCTACGGAATGTAACGCGCGCGAGCAGGCGTTAAAAAAATTGTTAAGCGTTTTGTAGCAAATATTGTATTTTAAATGTTCATTATTTGGCTGTCGGGTTTACTACTTTAATGTACCACTTTATATATGTACACTGGTATATATAGAATACAATATATAGTACGTACTAATAGATATACTACTATTTATACTACACTATACACTACACTACTATACACTACGATACACTATAGGCTACACTACCTATACGCTACACTATTATACGCTACTATACACCACCACTACTACACACTACACTACTACACACTACACTACTACACACTACACACTACACTACTATACACTACACTACTATACACTATACACTACTACACTATACACTACTACACTATACACTGTACACTACTACACTATACACTGTACACTACTACACTATACACTGTACACTACTACACACTACTACACTATACACTACTACACTATACACTACACTATACACTGTACACTACTACACTATACACTGTACACTACTACACTATACACTGTACACTACTACACTATACACTACTACACTACTACACTACACTATTACACTATACACTACTACACTATACACTACTACACTATACACTACTACACTATACACTACACTACTACACTACACTATTACACTATACACTACTACACTATACACTACTACACTATACACTACTACACTATACACTACACTATTACACTATACACTACTACACTATACACTACTACACTATACACTACTACACTATACACTACTACACTATACACTACTACACTCTACACTACTACACTCTACACTACTACACTATACACTACTACACTATACACTACTACACTATACACTACACTATACACTACTACACTATACACTACTACACTCTACACTACTACACTATACACTACTACACTATACACTACTACACTATACACTACTACACTATACACTACTACACTATACACTACTACACTCTACACTACTACACTATACACTACTACACTCTACACTACTACACTATACACTACAACACTATACACTACTACACTATACACTACTACACTATACACTGTACACTACTACACTGTACACTGTACACTACTACACTGTACACTGTACACTACTACACTGTACACTATACACTACTACACTACACACTACTACACTATACACTACTACACTATACACTACTATACACTACTATACACCACTACTATACGCTATACACTACACTATACACTACCACTACTATACACTATACACTACTACACTATACACTACCACTACTATATACACTACTATACACCACTATACGCTACACTACACTACTATACACTACACTATACACTACTACACTATACACTACTACACTATACACTACTACACTATACACTACTACACTATACACTACTACACTATACACTACTACACTATACACTACTACACTATACACTACTACACTATACACTAGTACACTCTACACTAGTACACTCTACACTAGTACACTCTACACTAGTACACTCTACACTAGTACACTCTACACTAGTACACTCTACACTAGTACACTCTACACTAGTACACTCTACACTAGTACACTCTACACTAGTACACTCTACACTAGTACACTACTACACTAGTACACTACTACACTGTACACTACTATACACTATACACTACACTATACACTACCACTACTACACTATACACTACCACTACTATATACACTACTATACACTACACTATACACTACTACACTACCATATATTAAGTATCATTCTGCCCCTCTCTGTCTCTCTCGTTTTGAATGTTAGAAAGCGAGTCGGAGAAAGAGAGAGAGACCGGACGAGACAGAGAGAAGGAGTTGGTGGTGGTGAGGAGTTGTTGGTGGTGAGGAGGAGTTGTTGGTGGTGAGGAGTTGTTGGTGGTGAGGAGTTGTTGGTGGTGAGGAGTTGTTGGTGGTGAGGAGTTGTTGGTGGTGAGGAGTTGTTGGTGGTGAGGAGTTGTTGGTGGTGAGGAGTTGTTGGTGGTGAGGAGTTGTTGGTGGTGAGGAGTTGTTGGTGGTGAGGAGTTGTTGGTGGTGAGGAGTTGTTGGTGGTGAGGAGTTGTTGGTGGTGAGGAGTTGTTGGTGGTGAGGAGTTGTTGGTGGTGAGGAGTTGTTGGTGGTGAGGAGTTGTTGGTGGTGAGGAGTTGGTGGTGGTGAGGAGTTGTTGGTGGTGAGGAGTTGTTGGTGGTGAGGAGTTGTTGGTGGTGAGGAGTTGGTGGTGGTGAGGAGTTGTTGGTGGTGAGGAGTTGTTGGTGGTGAGGAGTTGTTGGTGGTGAGGAGTTGTTGGTGGTGAGGAGGAGTTGGTGGTGGTGAGGAGTTGGTGGTGGTGAGGAGTTGGTGGTGGTGAGGAGTTGTTGGTGGTGAGGAGGAGTTGGTGGTGGTGAGGAGTTGGTGGTGAGGAGGAGTTGGTGGTGGTGAGGAGTTGTTGGTGGTGAGGAGTTGTTGGTAGTGAGGAGTTGTTGGTGGTGAGGAGTTGTTGGTGGTGAGGAGTTGTTGGTGGTGAGGAGTTGTTGGTGGTGAGGAGTTGTTGGTGGTGAGGAGTTGGTGGTGAGGAGGAGTTGGTGGTGGTGAGGAGTTGTTGGTGGTGAGGAGGAGTTGGTGGTGGTGAGGAGTTGGTGGTGGTGAGGAGTTGGTGGTGAGGAGGAGTTGGTGGTGAGGAGGAGTTGGTGGTGGTGAGGAGTTGGTGGTGGTGAGGAGTTGTTGGTGGTGAGTTGTTGGTGTTGAGGAGGAGTTGTTGGTGGTGGTGAGGAGTTGTTGGTGGTGAGGAGTTGGTGTTGGTGGTGAGGAGTTGGTGTTGTTGGTGGTGGTGAGGAGTTGTTGGTGTTGAGGAGGAGTTGTTGGTGTTGGTGTTGAGGAGTTGTTGGTGGTGGTGAGGAGTTGTTGGTGGTGAGGAGTTGTTGGTGTTGAGGAGGAGTTGTTGGTGGTGGTGGTGAGGAGTTGTTGGTGGTGAGGAGTTGTTGGTGGTGAGGAGGATGTCTTCGCGAAGGCTACGGAGACCGCTACCAGCTCTGCGTCTGCTGGTGAAGCAGGAATGTGAAAACCTCGACCTGCCGCTCACCGGCAAAGCGAGAGTCTCCGTTGGGCACAGGGCGACAGGTGAGTGGGTGCATCAGCCGGTCGGTCAGTCGTATGGCGGTTGTTGTTGTTGTTGTTTGTGTGTGTGTGTGTGTCTCTGTGTGTGTGTGTCTCTCTGTGTGTGTGTGTGTGTCTAAGTGTGTGTGTGTGTGTGTCTAAGTGTGTATGTGTGTGCGTGTCTAAGTGTGTGTGTCTGTGCGTGTGTGTGTGTGTCTAAGTGTGTGTGTGTCTATGTGTGTCTCTGTCTGCATGTGTCTCTGTGTCTCTGCGTGTGTGTCTCTCTGTGTGTGTGCCTGCGTGTGTGTCTCTGTCTCTGCGTGTGTGTCTCTGTGTGTGTGTCTGCCTGTGTGTCTCTCTGCCTGTGTGTCTCTCTGCCTGCGTGTGTGTCTGCGTGTGTGTGTGTGTGTCTGCGTGTGTGTCTCTGCGTGTGTCTCTGTGTGTGTGTGTGTGTCTGCGTGTGTGTCTGCGTGTGTGTCTGCGTGTGTGTCTGCGTGTGTGTCTCTGCGTGTGTCTCTGTGTGTGTGTGTGTGTGTCTGTGCGCGTGTCTCTGCGTGCGTGTCTCTACATGTGCGTCTCTCTACGTGTGTGTCTCTGTCTCTCTGCGTGCGTGTCTCTGCGTGTCTCTGCGTGTCTCTGCGTGTGTCTCAGGGCTGTCTGTGAACAGCAACTGCTGCCCCGCTTCGGCCGGCCCGGTGAATCGCCGAGCCCTGGTGGACGCCAACCGGAAAGACGCCGCTCCCGGCAAAGTCTCCGTCGGCAGCGGCAAGGCCCACGGAGATGGTGGTGGTGACGGCGGTGGTGGTGGTGGTGGTTGCGGTGGTGGTGGTGGTGGGGCCATCATCGGCAAGATGGTGACGGCAGTCACCGGGGCGGTTGACGGAGGGTCGGCATCGCAAGCAAAGGTGAGGTGGTGATGGTGGTGGTGGTGATTGTGGTGATGGTGGTGGTGGTGATTGTGGTGATGATGGTGGTGGTGGTGGTGGTAGTGGCGATGGCGGTGGTGGATGTGGTGGTGGTGGTGGCGATGATGTGGTGGTGGTGGTGATGGTGGCGATGATGGTGATGATGTGGTGGTGGTGGTGGTGATGGTGGCGATGATGGCGATGTGGTGGTGATGTGGTGGTGGTGGTGATGGTGGCGGTGGTGGTGATGATGTGGTGGTGGTGGTGATGGTGGCTGATGGCGATGGTGGCGATGATGTGGTGGTGGCGATGATATGGTGGGGATGGTGGCGGTGATGTGGTGATGGTGATGGTGATGTGGTGGTGATGGTGATGTGGTGGTGATGATGATGTGGTGATTTGATGATGATGGGGGAGGAATTGATGAGGATGATTGTGAGCCACAGAGTCACTCTCTGTCTCACTCTGTCTCTCTGTGTGTCTGTGTCTCTCTGTGACTCTCTCTGTGACTCTCTCTGTGACTCTCTCTGTGTCTCACTCTGTCTCTCTGTGTCTCACTCTGTCTCTCTGTGACGGTGTGTCTGTGTCTCTCTGTGACGGTGTGTCTGTGTCTCTCTGTGACTGTGTCTCTCTCTCTGTGTGTGTCTCTCTCTGTGTGACTCTCTCTGTGTCTCTCTGTGTCTCTCTCTGTGTCTCTCTGTGTCTCTCTGTGTCTCTCTCTGTGTCTCTCTCTGTGTCTCTCTCTGTGTCTCTCTCTGTGTCTCTCTCTGTGTCTCTCTCTGTGTCTCTCTCTGTGTCTCTCTCTGTGTCTCTCTGTGTCTCTCTCTGTGTCTCTCTCTGTGTCTCTCTCTGTGTCTCTCTCTGTGTCTCTCTCTGTGACTCTCTGTGTCTCTCTCTGTGTCTCTCTCTGTGTCTCTCTGTGACTCTCTGTGTCTCTCTGTGTCTCTCTCTGTGTCTCTCTCTGTGACTCTCTGTGACTCTCTGTGTCTGTCTCTCTGTGTCTCTCTCTGTCTCTCTCTGTGTCTCTCTGTGTCTCTCTGTGTCTCTCTGTGTCTCTCTGTGTCTCTCTCTGTGTCTCTCTCTGTGACTCTCTGTGACTCTCTGTGTCTGTCTCTGTGTGTCTCTCTGTGTCTCTTTGTGTCTCTCTCTGTGTCTCTCTGTGTCTCTCTCTGTGTCTCTCTGTGTCTCTCTCTGTCTCTCTCTGTGTCTCTCTGTGTCTCTCTGTGTCTCTCTCTGTGTCTCTCTCTGTGTCTCTCTCTGTGTCTCTCTCTGTGTCTCTCTCTGTGTCTCTCTGTGTCTCTCTCTGTGTCTCTCTCTGTGTCTCTCTCTGTGTCTCTCTCTCTGTGTCTCTCTCTCTGTGTCTCTCTCTGTGTCTCTCTCTGTGTCTCTCTCTGTGTCTCTCTCTGTGTCTCTCTCTGTGTCTCTCTCTGTGTCTCTCTCTGTGTCTCTCTCTGTGTCTCTCTCTGTGTCTCTCTCTGTGTCTCTCTCTGTGTCTCTCTCTGTGTCTCTCTCTGTGTCTCTCTCTGTGTCTCTCTCTGTGTCTCTCTCTGTGTCTCTCTGTGTCTCTCTCTGTGTCTCTCTCTGTGTCTCTCTCTGTGTCTCTCTCTGTGTCTCTCTCTGTGTCTCTCTCTGTGTCTCTCTCTGTGTCTCTCTGTGTCTCTCTGTGACTCTCTGTGTCTGTCTCTCTGTGTGACTCTTCCAGCCCCGTGTGGAGCCACCACCTCCAGTGGAACTTGCTGAGAAGGATTTCCCCGACATAGAAACAATGTTAGCCTGGAGCCCTCTTGGTGAGCACGCTCGCCCACACGCTCGCCCGCACGCTCGCCCACACGCTCACCCACATGCTCACCCGCTCACTCACCCAACAACAACAACCGCCATTCGCCACTAAGTGGCGGTGACGTCACCACGACGCTTGTGCCAGGCCAAGTGCACCTTGAGGCCACGTGAAGTGTCGAACGCCCGCTGGCAGGAGGTCACGGGGCAGACCCAGCAGGTGCCACGGGTCGACTGGCCGAGATAACCGAGATGACTTACTCACCCACTCACTCACCTACTCACCCACTCACCCACCCACTCACCCACCCACTCACCCACCCACTTACCCACTCACTCACCTACTCACCCACCCACTCACCCACCCACTCGCCAACTCACCCAACCCACATACCCAAACTGATGCCCACGTGCTCACAACAACAACGGCCATTCTCCACTCGGTGGCGGTGACGTCACCACGGCGCTTGTGCCAGGCCATGTGCACCTTGAGGCTGCCACGTGAAGTGTCGAACGCCCGCTGGCAGGAGGTCACGGGGCAGACCCAGCAGGTGCCACGGGTTGTACTGCTGTGCCAGGCTAGGTGCATGAGGAGGAGGTCACGGGGCAGACCCAGCAGGTGCCATGGGTTGACTGCTGTGCCAGGCTAGGTGCATGAGGAGGTCACGTGGCAGACCCAGCAGGTGCCATGGGTTGTACTGCTGTGCCAGGCTAGGTGCATGAGGAGGAGGTCACGGGGCAGACCCAGCAGGTGCCATGGGTTGACTGCTGTGCCAGGCTAGGTGCATGAGGAGGTCACGTGGCAGACCCAGCAGGTGCCATGGGTTGTACTGCTGTGCCAGGCTAGGTGCATGAGGAGGAGGTCACGGGGCAGACCCAGCAGGTGCCATGGGTTGTACTGCTGTGCCAGGCTAGGTACATGAGGAGGAGGTCACGGGGCAGACCCTGCAGGTGCCATGGGTTGTACTGCTGTGCCAGGCTAGGTGCATGAGGAGGTCACGTGGCAGACCCAGCAGGTGCCATGGGTTGTACTGCTGTGCCAGGCTAGGTGCATGAGGAGGAGGTCACGTGACAGACCCAGCAGGTGCCATGGGTTGTACTGCTGTGCCAGGCTAGGTGCATGAGGAGGAGGTCACGTGACAGACCCAGCAGGTGCCATGGGTTGTACTGCTGTGCCAGGCTAGGTGCATGAGGAGGAGGTCACGGGGCAGACCCAGCAGGTGCCATGGGTTGTACTGCTGTGCCAGGCTAGGTGCATGAGGAGGAGGTCACGGGGCAGACCCAGCAGGTGCCACGGGTCGACTGACCGAGATGACCGAGGTGACTGGCTGATGCACCACCTGTGCCCCCTACTGTGCCAACTTGCTGCGCTTTAGCCACCCGGCGCTCCGCTCGTTGTTGTGAGCGTCGCTCCTCCGCCCTCCGTTGTTGTTGGAGGGCGACTGCCTCCAACTGCCCAGTAGCCTCACTGTGCACCTAGCCTGGCACTGCCCAGTAGCGTCCTTCACGAGCCTCCTCCACAGAGGCCGATCTTGACACCGCTGGTACCAGTCATCGGCAAGTCCACTCAGCTCCACGTCCTCCTGTACCACATCTCTTCTCTAGCCCATGTCACTCACCCACTCACTCACCCAGTTACCCACCCACTCACACACTCACCCAGTCACCCACTCACTCACTTACACACCCACCCACTCACCCACTCGCTCACACACTCACTCACTCACACACCCACCCACCAATCACTCCATCTCTTCTCTAGCCCGTGCCGCGCCCGTTTAGCCCCCTCGATCCGGCCGAACAAAAGCTGTTGAGGCATGCGGTGGCTGGGCATGCGGGCTACATGACCCAGCCAACGCAGCCTTGCCTGCCGGAGGAGCTCACTGATGGGACTTTGTCCAGATCTTTCAAGGATTTGTGAGCTCCTCTCACACACACACACACACTCGCACACCACCAGTAGACCAGGTGAGGTAGTCAACATCTCCCCCACGCCTACCCTGTCTGGATCACGAATCGAACCCACGACCTCCTGCGTACCAGGCGAGGTAGTCCACATCTCCCCCACGTCTACCTTGTCTGACTCACGAATCGAACACACGACCTCCTGCGTACCAGGCGAGGTAGTCAACATCTCTCAGGGTCTAGGATCGAACCCACGACCTCCTGCGTACCAGGCGAGGTAGTCAACATCTCCCCCAGGTCTACCCTGACCCCTCTCTCTCCCCTCTCTCTCCCCAGACGACGACTGCTGGCTGGGAGTGCCTGAGGAGCATTCCCTCGGCCGCCTTTGTCTCTCCGGGCTGGGCAAGCCGGCGGGGATTACTCAGGCCGCTCACGGCAACAACCGGCACAACAACAACAACCACAACAACAACCGCCACAACAACAGTGACAGCCACCGGGCGGACCGCACCGCCACCACCTTCTACTCCACCTTCTACTCCACCTCCGACTCCACCTCCGACTCCTTCTGCCTTGGCGATCGCTGGTTCGGTGAGTCTGAGACGTAGCGCGGGGAGAAGATGGGTGGGTGGGGAGAAGGGGGGGGGTGGGGTGTGTGGTTGTTGGTGGTGTGCGGTGGGTGGGGTGGGTGGGGAGAAGGGGGGGGTGGGTGGGGTGTGTGGTTGTGGGTGGTAGTGTTGGTGTGTGGGTGGGGTGTGTGGTGTGTGGGTGGGGTGTGTGGGTGGGTGGGGTGTGTGGTTGTGGTTGTGGGTGGTAGTGTTGGTGTGTGGGTGGGTGGGTGGGTGTGGTGTGTGGGTGGGTGGGGTGTGTGGTGGGTGGGTGGGGTGTGTGGTGGGTGGGTGGGGTGTGTGGTGGGTGGGTGGGGTGTGTGGTGGGTGGGTGGGGTGTGTGGTGGGTGGGTGGGGTGTGTGGTGGGTGGGTGGGGTGTGTGGTGGGTGGGGTGTGTGGTGTGTGGGGTGTGTGGTGTGTGGGTGGTGGGTGGGTGGGGTGTGTGGGTGGGGTGTGTGGGGTGGGTGGGGTGTGTGGGTGGGTGGGGTGTGTGTGTGGGTGGGGTGTGTGGGTGGGTGGGGTGTGTGGGTGGGTGGGGGTGTGTGGTGTGTGGGTGGGTGGGTGGTAGTGTTGGTGGGTGGGTGGGTGGGGTGGGTGGGGTGTGTGGGTGGGTGGGGTGTGTGGGTGGGTGGGGTGGGTGGGGTGTGTGGGTGGGTGGGTGGGGTGTGTGGTAGTGTGTGGGTGTGTGGTAGGGTGGGTGGGGTGTGTGGGTGGGGTGTGGGGGTGTGTGGGTGGGGTGTGTGGGTGTGTGGGTGGGGTGTGTGGGTGTGTGGGTGGGGTGTGTGGGTGGGTGGGTGGGGTGGGTGGGGTGTGTGGTTGTGGTTGTGGGTGGTAGTGTTGGTGTGTGGGTGTGTGGGTGGGTGGGGTGTGTGGGTGGGGTGTGGTTGTGGTTGTGGGTGGTAGTGTTGGTGGGTGGGGTGGGTGGGGTGTGTGGGTGGGGGGGGTGGGGTGGTGGGTAGTGTTGGTGGTGTTGGTGTGGGTGGGTGGGGGGGGTGGGGTGGTGGGTAGTGTTGGTGGGTGGGTGGGGAGAAGGGGTGGGTGGTGTGTGTGGGGAGAAGTGGTGGTGGTGGTGTTGGTGGGGGTGGGTGGTGTGGATGGGTGGGGAGAAGGGGTGGGTGGGTGGGGTTGGTGGGGTGGGTGGTGTGGGTGGGTGTGTGGTGGGTGGTGTTGGTGGTGGGTGGGGTGGGGTGGTGTGGGGTGGTGGGTAGTGTTGGTGGGTGGGTGGGGAGAAGGGGTGGGTGTGTGTCACTGTCTGTCTCTGTGTGTGTGTGTGTCTCACTGTCAGTGTCACTGTGTGTGTCACTGTCTGTGTCAGTGTCACTGTGTGTGTCTCACTGTCTGTCAGTGTCACTGTGTGTGTCTCACTGTCTGTGTCAGTGTCACTGTGTGTGTCTCACTGTCTGTGTCAGTGTCACTGTGTGTGTCTCACTGTCTGTGTCAGTGTCACTGTGTGTGTCTCACTGTCTGTGTCAGTGTCACTGTGTGTGTCTCACTGTCTGTCACTGTCTCTCCCCCCCCCCCCCAGACTCTGACCTGTGGCTTCCCTCCCTGGACGTGCCCAGCCCTCCATCGCCTCCACTCCCTCTGCTCCCTCCTCCCCCGTCTCCTTGATCCCTCACCCCTCACCCCTCACCCCCCCCGGCTTTTAAACCTCCCCCCCCCCACCCCCTCCTCCTCTGTCACCTCCTCCACCTCCTCCGCTGAGCGTTGAGGAGTTTTTTTCCCAATCGGATGTCCACGTTATTTTATTCTCAGATTCCTCCACCTCCACCACCATCTTCACCATCATCTCCATTACCTCCACCACCAACCCATCTCCACCACCATCTTCACCATCATCTCCACCACCCTCTCCACCACCCTCTCCACCACCCTCTTCACCACCATCTCCACCACCACCACCAACCCCTCCACCACCATCTCCACCACCACCACCAACCCATCTCCACCACCACCACCAACCCATCTCCACCACCACCACCAACCCATCTCCACCACCACCACCAACCCATCTCCACCACCACCACCAACCCATCTCCACCACCACCACCAACCCATCTCCACCACCACCACCAACCCATCTCCACCACCACCACCAACCCATCTCCACCACCACCACCAACCCATCTCCACCACCACCACCAACCCATCTCCACCACCACCACCAACCCATCTCCACCACCACCACCAACCCATCTCCACCACCACCACCAACCCATCTCCACCACCACCACCAACCCATCTCCACCACCACCACCAACCCATCTCCACCACCACCACCACCAACCCATCTCCACCACCACCACCACCAACCCATCTCCACCACCACCACCACCAACCCATCTCCACCACCACCACCACCAACCCATCTCCACCACCACCACCACCAACCCATCTCCACCACCACCACCACCAACCCATCTCCACCACCACCACCACCAACCCATCTCCACCACCACCGCCAACCCATCTCCACCACCACCGCCAACCCATCTCCACCACCACCGCCAACCCATCTCCACCACCACCGCCAACCCATCTCCACCACCACCGCCAACCCATCTCATCCTCCTGCCGGCGTGTCGAGACGTGGAGCCCGCTCCGGTGATCCCCGTTTGTTTTTGTTCGAAAATAAAAATAAAGTTCCATCGCGAAGTCCCCTCCTCGCTGTGTCCCTGTGTGCCTGTAGCCACTGGTGGCTGAGGGAGATGTTGACTACCTCGGCTCCGTCAACAGGAGGTCATGGGTTCAATCACTGACACCACAGTGGCTAGGGGAGATGTTGACTGCCTCGCCTGGTCTACAGGAGGTCGTGGGTTCAATCACTGACACCATAGTGGCTAGGAGATGTTGACTGCCTCACCTGGTCTACAGGAGGTCGTGGGTTCAATCACTGACACCATAGTGGCTAGCAGATGTTGACTGCCTCGCCTGGTCTACAGGAGGTCGTGGGTTCAATCACTGACACCATAGTGGCTAGCAGATGTTGACTGCCTCGCCTGGTCTACAGGAGGTCGTGGGTTCAATCACTGACACCATAGTGGCTAGCAGATGTTGACTGCCTCGCCTGGTCTACAGGAGGTCGTGGGTTCAATCACTGACACCATAGTGGCTAGGAGATGTTGACTGCCTCGCCTGGTCTACAGGAGGTCGTGGGTTCAATCACTGACACCATAGTGGCTAGCAGATGTTGACTGCCTCGCCTGGTCTACAGGAGGTCGTGGGTCAATCACTGACACCATAGTGGCTAGGAGATGTTGACTGCCTCACCTGGTCTACAGGAGGTCGTGGGTTCAATCACTGACACCATAGTGGCTAGGAGATGTTGACTGCCTCACCTGGTCTACAGGAGGTCGTGGGTTCAATCACTGACACCAGTGGCTAGGAGATGTTGACCGCCTCGCCTGGTCTACAGGAGGTCGTGGGTTCAATCACTGACACCATAGTGGCTAGGAGATGTTGACTGCCTCGCCTGGTCTACAGGAGGTCGTGGGTTCAATCACTGACACCAGTGGCTAGGAGATGTTGACCGCCTCGCCTGGTCTACAGGAGGTCGTGGGTTCAATCACTGACACCATAGTGGCTAGGAGATGTTGACCGCCTCGCCTGGTCTACAGGAGGTCGTGGGTTCAATCACTGACACCATAGTGGCTAGGAGATGTTGACTGCCTCGCCTGGTCTACAGGAGGTCGTGGGTTCAATCACTGACACCACAGTGGCTAGGAGATGTTGACCGCCTCGCCTGGTCTACAGGAGGTCGTGGGTTCAATCACTGACACCATAGTGGCTAGGAGATGTTGACCGCCTCGCCTGGTCTACAGGAGGTCATGGGTTCAATCACTGACACCATAGTGGCTAGGAGATGTTGACTGCCTCGCCTGGTCTACAGGAGGTCGTGGGTTCAATCACTGACACCATAGTGGCTAGGAGATGTTGACTGCCTCGCCTGGTCTACAGGATGTCATGGGTTCAATCACTGACACCACAGTGGCTAGGAGATGTTGACTGCCTCGCCTTGTCTACAGGAGGTCGTGGGTTCAATCACTGACACCACAGTGGCTAGGAGATGTTGACTGCCTCGCCTGGTCTACAGGAGGTCATGGGTTCAATCACTGACACCACAGTGGCTAGGAGATGTTGACCGCCTCACCTGGTCTACAGGAGGTCATGGGTTCAATCACTCACACCACAGTGGCTAGGAGATGTTGACCGCCTCGCCTGGTCTACAGGAGGTCGTGGTAGATGTTGTTGACTACCTCTGTGTAGAGGTGTTACGGAGGGCAAACAAACACACCGGGCGTGGTTTTGCCCGTGCGCCGAGAGGCACTTGCATCCACGTCCGCACCGTTGAGCCTGGGGGGCGCTGGGATACCCCACGGCTCCATCCCTCAGTGGGGGAGTTGCTATACAAGGCGGTGAGCCGGAGAGCTCGGGGTTCAGTGTTCAGCCTTAACCAGCGAAGCAAGAAGACCGGCTAGATAGGCCCTGGGACTCCCCTGGATCGCTGTCCTTCTCAGGAGCGACCAGGGCGAGCCAGTGGCGTGGCCCCGAGAGCCCAGAGCCGGTGCTCTTGTGAGAGCCGGTGCTCTTGTGAGAGCCGGTGCTCTTGTGAGAGCCGGTGCTCTTGTGAGAGCCGGTGCTCTTGTGAGAGCCGGTGCTCTTGTGAGGGCCGGTGCTCTTGTGAGGGCCGGTGCTCTTGTGAGGGCCGGTGCTCTTGTGAGAGCCGGTGCTCTTGTGAGAGCCGGTGCTCTTGTGAGAGCCGGTGCTCTTGTGAGAGCCGGTGCTCTTGTGAGGGCCGGTGCTCTTGTGAGGGCCGGTGCTCTTGTGAGAGCCGGTGCTCTTGTGAGGGCCGGTGCTCTTGTGAGGGCCGGTGCTCTTGTGAGAGCCGGTGCTCTTGTGAGAGCCGATGATGTTGTGAGAGCCGGTGCTCTTGTGAGAGCCGGTCTGGGGACTCGGGGTGCCGTGATCCCAGCTTGACCAGAGCTGGGTTAGCTAGCCTCCCCTAGCCTCGTAGTGGAGGACCTGGGAGTAGGCTAGCCGTGACATAGATTGTGTGATCTCCCTGTTAGACGGGTGAAGGGGCCGATACCCCCTTCGAGTGTCGTACATCTCGGCCTGTTACGTACTTTGTGGTTAATAAATAAGTGTGCCTCCAACTATGTCGTCCAAGTCTCCTGGAACCTACTACACCTGTAGCCACTGGTGGCTGGGGGAGATGTTGACTACCTCGCCTGGTCTACAGGAGGTCCTGGTGGATGTTGTTGACTACCTCGCCTGGTCTACAGGAGGTCGTGGTGGATGTTGACCACCTCGCCTGGTCTACAGGAGGTCCTGGTGGATGTTGTTGACTACCTCGCCTGGTCTACAGGAGGTCGTGGTGGATATTGACCACCTCGCCTGGTCTACAGGAGGTCGTGGTAGACGTTGACCACCTCGCCTGGTCTACAGGAGGTCGTGGTAGATGTTGACCACCTCGCCTGGTCTGCAGGAGGTCGTGGTAGATGTTGACCACCTCGCCTGGTCTACAGGAGGTCCTGATGGATGTTGTTGACTACCTCACCTGATCTACAGGAGGTCGTGGTAGACGTTGACCACCTCGCCTGGTCTACAGGAGGTCGTGGTAGATGTTGACCACCTCGCCTGGTCTACAGGAGTTCGTGGTAGATGTTGACCACCTCGCCTGGTCTACAGGAGGTCGTGGTAGATGTTGACCACCTCGCCTGGTCTACAGGAGGTCGTGGTAGATGTTGACCACCTCGCCTGGTCTACAGGAGGTCGTGGTAGATGTTGACCACCTTGCCTGGTCTACAGGAGGTCGTGGTACACGTTGACCACCTCGCCTGGTCTACAGGAGGTCGTGGTAGACGTTGACCACCTCGCCTGGTCTACATGAGGTCCTGGTGGATGTTGTTGACTACCTGCCCTGGTCTACAGGAGGTCGTGGTAGATGTTGACCACCTCGCCTGGTCTACAGGAGGTCGTGGTTGATGTTGACCACCTCGCTTGGTCTACAGGAGGTCGTGGTAGATGTTGACCACCTCGCCTGATCTACAAGAGGTCGTGGTAGATGTTGACCACCTCGCCTGGTCTACAGGAGGTCGTGGTAGATGTTGTTGACCACCTCGCCTGGTCTACAGGAGGTCGTGGTAGATGTTGACCACCTCGCCTGGTCTACAGGAGGTCGTGGTAGATGTTGACCACCTCGCCTGGTCTACAGGAGGTCCTGATGGATGTTGTTGACTACCTCACCTGATCTACAGGAGGTCGTGGTAGACGTTGACCACCTCGCCTGGTCTACAGGAGGTCGTGGTAGATGTTGACCACCTCGCCTGGTCTACAGGAGGTCGTGGTAGATGTTGACCACCTCGCCTGGTCTACAGGAGGTCGTGGTAGATGTTGACCACCTCGCCTGGTCTACAGGAGGTCGTGGAAGATGTTGACCACCTCGCCTGGTCTACAGGAGGTCGTGGTAGATGTTGACCACCTTGCCTGGTCTACAGGAGGTCGTGGTACACGTTGACCACCTCGCCTGGTCTACAGGAGGTCGTGGTAGACGTTGACCACCTCGCCTGGTCTACAGGAGGTCCTGGTGGATGTTGTTGACTACCTGCCCTGGTCTACAGGAGGTCGTGGTAGATGTTGACCACCTCGCCTGGTCTACAGGAGGTCGTGGTTGATGTTGACCACCTCGCTTGGTCTACAGGAGGTCCTGGTGGATGTTGTTGACCACCTCGCCTGGTCTACAGGAGGTCGTGGTAGATGTTGACCACCTCGCCTGGTCTACAGGAGGTCGTGGTAGATGTTGTTGACCACCTCGCCTGGTCTACAGGAGGTCGTGGTAGATGTTGACCACCTCGCCTGGTCTACAGGAGGTCGTGGTAGATGTTGACCACCTCGCCTGGTCTACAGGAGGTCGTGGTAGACGTTGACCACCTCGCCTGGTCTACATGAGGTCGTGGTAGATGTTGACCACCTCGCCTGGTCTACAGGAGGTCGTGGTAGACGTTGACCACCTCGCCTGGTCTACAGAAGGTCCTGGTGGATGTTGTTGACTACCTGCCCTGGTCTACAGGAGGTCATGGTAGATGTTGACTACCTCGCCTGGTCTACAGAAGGTCGTGGTAGATGTTGACCACCTCGCCTGGTCTACAGGAGGTCCTGGTGGATGTTGTTGACTACCTCGCCTGGTCTACAGGAGATCGTGGTAGATGTTGACCACCTCGCCTGGTCTACAGGAGGTCGTGGTAGATGTTGACCACCTCGCCTGGTCTACAGGAGGTCGTGGTAGATGTTGACCACCTCGCCTGGTCTACAGGAGGTCGTGGTAGATGTTGACCACCTCGCCTGGTCTACAGGAGGTCGTGGTGGATGTTGTTGACTACCTCGCCTGGTCTACAGGAGGTCGTGGTTGATGTTGACCACCTCGCCTGGTCTACAGGAGGTCGTGGTAGATGTTGTTGACCACCTCGCCTGGTCTACAGGAGGTTGTGGTAGATGTTGACCACCTCGCCTGGTCTACAGGAGGTCGTGGTAGACGTTGACCACCTCGCCTGGTCTACAGGAGGTCGTGGTAGATGTTGACTACCTGCCCTGGTCTACAGGAGGTCGTGGTAGACGTTGACCACCTCGCCTGGTCTACAGGAGGTCCTGGTGGATGTTGTTGACTACCTGCCCTGGTCTACAGGAGGTCGTGGTAGATGTTGACCACCTCACCTGGTCTACAGGAGGTCCTGATGGATGTTGTTGACTACCTCACCTGATCTACAGGAGGTCGTGGTAGACGTTGACCACCTCGCCTGATCTACAGGAGGTCGTGGTAGATGTTGACCACCTCGCCTGGTCTACAGGAGGTCGTGGTAGACGTTGACCACCTCGCCTGGTCTACAGGAGGTCGTGGTAGACGTTGACCACCTCGCCTGGTCTACAGGAGGTCGTGGTAGATGTTGACCACCTCGCCTGATCTACAGGAGGTCGTGGTAGACGTTGACCACCTCGCCTGGTCTACAGAAGGTCCTGGTGGATGTTGTTGACTACCTGCCCTGGTCTACAGGAGGTCATGGTAGATGTTGACTACCTCGCCTGGTCTACAGAAGGTCGTGGTAGATGTTGACCACCTCGCCTGGTCTACAGGAGGTCCTGGTGGATGTTGTTGACTACCTCGCCTGGTCTACAGGAGATCGTGGTAGATGTTGACCACCTCGCCTGGTCTACAGGAGGTCGTGGTAGATGTTGACCTACCTCGCCTGGTCTACAGGAGCTCGTGGTAGATGTTGACCACCTCGCCTGGTCTACAGGAGGTCGTGGTAGATGTTGACCACCTCGCCTGGTCTACAGGAGGTCGTGGTAGACGTTGACCACCTCGCCTGGTCTACAGGAGGTCGTGGTAGATGTTGACCACCTCGCCTGGTCTACAGGAGGTCGTGGTAGATGTTGACCACCTCGCCTGGTCTACAGGAGGTCGTGGTAGATGTTGACCACCTCGCCTGGTCTACAGGAGGTCGTGGTAGACGTTGACCACCTCGCCTGGTCTACAGGAGGTCGTGGTAGATGTTGACCACCTCGCCTGGTCTACAGGAGGTCGTGGTAGACGTTGACCACCTCGCCTGGTCTACAGGAGGTCGTGGTAGATGTTGTTGACCACCTCGCCTGGTCTACAGGAGGTCGTGGTAGACGTTGACCACCTCGCCTGGTCTACAAATCTCTTGCACAGACAAAGATCCCCCGTGTAGCCTCTAGCAGAGCAGTAGGGGCAAGTGTTGTTAGTAGCGATTAGCAGAAGCAGCGCCTAAACACACTGACACACTCGCACTCACCCACACACCAACTTACTCACCAACTCACTCACCCACACACCAACTCACCCACTTACTCACCCACCCACGCTCACTCATCCACACACTAACCAACTCACTCACCCACTCACTCACCCACTCACTCACCCACACACTCACCCACTCACTCACCCACCCACTCACTCACCCACCCACCCACACACCAACTCACCCACTCACCCACCCACTCACTCACCCACCCACCCACACACCAACTCACCCACTCACCCACCCACGCTCGCTCATCCACACACTCACTCACACACCAACTCACCCACTCACCCACTCACTCACCAATTCACTCTGCCACTCACCCACTCACTCACCCACTCACTCACCCACTCACTGCCAGTCCACCTCACCGCTATGGTGGTGATAATGGTGATGATGGTGGTGGTGATGGTGATGGTGGTGATGATGATGATGGTGGTGGTGATGATGGTGGTGATGATGGTGGTGATGATGGTGGTGGTGATGGTGATGGTGGTGGTGATGGTGGTGGTGATGGTGGTGGTGGTGATGGTGGTGGTGATGGTGGTGGTTATGGTGATGATGGTGGTGGTGATGATGGTGATGATGATGGTGATGATGGTGATGGTGGTGATGGTGATGATGATGGTGGTGGTGGTGATGGTGGTGATGATGGTGGTGGTGATGATGATGGTGATGGTGGTGATGGTGATGGTGGTGGTGGTGGTGATGGTGATGGTGGTGATGGTGGTGATGGTGGTGGTGATGATGATGATGGTGATGATGGTGGTGATGGTGGTGATGGTGGTGGTGATGGTGGTGATGATGATGGTGGTGATGGTGGTGATGATGGTGGTGGTGATGATGGTGGTGGTGATGGTGGTGATGGTGGTGATGGTGATGGTGATGATGATGGTGGTGATGATGGTGGTGGTGATGGTGGTGATGGTGGTGATGATGGTGGTGATGGTGATGATGATGGTGGTGGTGATGGTGGTGATGATGCTGATGGTGATGGTGGTGATGGTGATGGTGGTGGTGGTGGTGATGGTGATGATGGTGATGATGATGGTGATGATGGTGGTGATGGTGGTGATGATGGTGGTGGTGATGATGATGATGGTGGTGGTGGTGATGATGATGGTGGTGGTGATGATGGTGGTGATGATGGTGGTGATGATGGTGATGATGATGGTGATGATGGTGATGATGGTGGTGATGATGATGGTGGTGGTGGTGGTGATGGTGGTGATGATGATGGTGATGATGGTGATGGTGGTGGTGGTGATGGTGGTGATGATGATGGTGATGATGGTGGTGATGATGGTGGTGGTGATGGTGGTGATGATGGTGGTGATGGTGGTGATGATGGTGATGATGGTGGTGATGATGGTGGTGGTGATGGTGGTGATGGTGGTGATGATGGTGGTGATGATGGTGGTGGTGATGATGGTGGTGATGATGGTGGTGGTGGTGATGGTGGTGATGATGGTGATGATGGTGGTGGTGATGGTGGTGATGATGGTGATGATGGTGGTGATGGTGGTGGTGATGATGGTGGTGGTGGTGATGGTGGTGGTGGTGATGGTGGTGATGGTGGTGATGATGGTGATGGTGGTGATGGTGGTGATGGTGGTGGTGATGATGGTGGTGGTGATGGTGGTGGTGATGATGGTGGTGGTGGTGGTGATGGTGGTGGTGATGATGGTGGTGGTGGTGATGGTGGTGGTGGTGATGGTGGTGGTGGTGATGATGGTGGTGGTGATGATGGTGATGGTGGTGATGGTGGTGGTGATGATGGTGGTGGTGATGGTGGTGGTGATGATGATGATGGTGGTGATGATGATGGTGGTGGTGATGGTGGTGATGATGGTGGTGATGATGGTGATGATGGTGGTGATGATGGTGGTGATGGTGGTGGTGATGATGGTGGTGGTGGTGGTGATGGTGGTGGTGATGATGGTGGTGGTGGTGATGGTGGTGGTGGTGATGGTGGTGGTGGTGATGATGGTGGTGGTGATGATGGTGATGGTGGTGATGGTGGTGGTGATGATGGTGGTGGTGATGGTGGTGGTGATGATGATGATGGTGGTGATGATGATGGTGGTGGTGATGGTGGTGATGATGGTGGTGATGATGATGATGGTGGTGATGGTGGTGGTGATGGTGGTGATGGTGGTGATGGTGATGATGATGTTAAAATTAGATTCGGAATGTGACTCCAGAGAATGGCTCGAGTGACGTCACTGGAAACGCACACAGACAAAGCTCCCCCAGGTAGCCTCTAGCAGGGCTGTAGTGACAAGTGCTGTTACACAGACAAAGCTCCCCCAGGTAGCCTCTAGCAGGGCTGTAGTGGCAAGTGCTGTTACACAGACAAAGCTCCCCCAGGTAGCCTCTAGCAGGGCTGTAGGGGCAAGTGCTGTTACACACACAGACAAAGCTCCCCCAGGTAGCCTCTAGCAGGGCTGTTGGGGCAAGTGCTGTTACACACACACAGACAAAGCTCCCCCAGGTAGCCTCTAGCAGGGCTGTTGGGGCAAGTGCTGTTACACACACACAGACAAAGCTCCCCCAGGTAGCCTCTAGCAGGGCTGTTGGGGCAAGTGCTGTTACACACACACAGACAAAGCTCCCCCAGGTAGCCTCTAAAAGGCTGTAGGGGCAAGTGCTGTTACACACACACAGACAAAGCTCCCCCAGGTAGCCTCTAGCAGGGCTGTTGGGGCAAGTGCTGTTACACACACACAGACAAAGCTCCCCCAGGTAGCCTCTAAAAGGCTGTAGGGGCAAGTGCTGTTACACACACACAGACAAAGCTCCCCCAGGTAGCCTCTAGCAGGGCTGTTGGGGCAAGTGCTGTTACACACACACAGACAAAGCTCCCCCAGGTAGCCTCTAAAAGGCTGTAGGGGCAAGTGCTGTTACACACACACAGACAAAGCTCCCCCAGGTAGCCTCTAAAAGGCTGTAGGGGCAAGTGCTGTTGCACACACAGACAAAGCTCCCCCAGGTAGCCTCTAACAGGACTGCAGGGGCAAGCGATGTTACACACACAGACAAAGCTCCCCCAGGTAGCCTCTAGCAGGGATGTAGGGGCAAGTGCTGTGTCACACACACACAGATAAAACTCCCCCAGGTAGCCTCTAGCAGGGCTGTAGGGGCAAGTGCTGTTACACACACAAAGCTCCCCCAGGTAGCCTCTAGCAGGGCTGTTGGGGCAAGTGCTGTTACACACACACAGACAAAGCTCCCCCAGGTAGCCTCTAGCAGGGCTGTAGGGGCAAGTGCTGTTACACACACAAAGCTCCCCCAGGTAGCCTCTAGCAGGGCTGTAGGGGCAAGTGCTGTTACACACACACAGACAAAGCTCCCCCAGGTAGCCTCTAGCAGGGCTGTAGGGGCAAGTGCTGTTGCACACACAGACAAAGCTCCCCCAGGTAGCCTCTAACAGGACTGCAGGGGCAAGCGATGTTACACACACAGACAAAGCTCCCCCAGGTAGCCTCTAGCAGGGCTGTAGGGGCAAGTGGTAGTGATAGGGGTAGTAGTGTGTGTGTGTCTGTGTGTCTCTGTGTGTGTGTGTCTCTGTGTGTGTGTCTCTATGTGTGTGTCTGTGTGTGTGTCTATGTGTCTGTGTGTGTCTGTGTGTGTAACTGTGTGTGTGTAACTGTGTGTGTGTGTGTGTAACTGTGTGTGTGTGTGTC